>NC_079451.1:7141487-7381487 GCF_903798145.1 Danio aesculapii | reverse complement strand
TATTCCACTATATTAATACAAAAAAGAACTGACCTTGTAATAATTTCAGGAAAACGCCAATATATAAAATGCCAATTACATGTGATACCAATTTTAAGTGTTCGCATATACATACGTTTTTTTGCATTTTTTTTTTTGTTCTTAGTTATTGCTTTGATAATAGAAAATATGAGCTAGTCATCAAATATGACAGTTGCCAAAGTGAGATATGAGCTATATAGGAGACATATCTTGTATATACATATAGGCCTTATATGTGGATATAAAGAAGCAATACAGGAGACTTGTGTGAGCTGTATATGCACATATATGCACCTAAATTTTGCCTATATATGGCATATATATACTTATATATGCAGCATATATAAAATCATATATGTGCATATATACTGCATATAGGTTTTATATATGGACATATATCCCCATATAGGTTCTTTTCATTTGGGTTAGGATGACATGCATGTAATATTTGACCAATTGCATCTGTAAAATTCAGTGAAACTACATTCATCTACCAACATTCTTGAACTTCTAAAATTAATTGTAAATTGCCATATTTACACAAGTGTGTGTCTCTTGGAGGAATTCTTTATTCTGCTGTGTGTTTGATTATAACTAGCTGTGTGGCATTATATATATATATATATATATATATATATATATATATATATATATATATATATATATATATATATATATATATATATATATATATATATATATATATATATAGTGTTCAAACTGATATACAGATATACAAACTGAAGTGGTCCTGCTTTGTTGATTTCCTCTTAGTGTGTGTTAAGAATAGAGATTTCCATCCACATCTTTTGAAACTGCATGCAAGATTAGATTCTGTGCTTGGATTGGTTGTATCACTTATACAGTAGCTTTCCTTTTTTGTTTTGGATAAGCTAGGGCACTCTGTCTTCTTTTAAATTTTTTTATTTATATTTTTTTGTGTCTGAATGCAAAAATATGCAAAAGGCTACACATTTCATTTCAATTTAAAGTTTAGCAAAATTGCAAATCATCCCATTTTGTGAGCATTATAAGAGCTTTTTTAAATTGATATGTATTTGTAATTTAAAAACAATATATTTTATTATATATTGTGGTAATTTCAATCATATAATCAGTGACATCTTTGTTTCTAATTTAAATGATATCAATTGATTTTATATATGTAGAAATCACAGTAAATACAAGGTAACTACTTTAATGTTATGAATCACTCTTGTGGGTAACTCTTTATAATAGTAGTAAATAGTATAAAAGAAAAATATTACTTTCTCATTCAGTGTAATAGAAAAATGAATGTAAAAATTAAACAACATATTTACTCTGACATGTACTTTATAAATTCTAGTGAAGTGAAGTGGTCATGATATTAAATATCTTTTATTTATTCATTCATTCATTTTATTTTTGGCTTAGTTCCTTTATTAATCAGGGGTCGCCACAGGGGAATGAACCGCCAACTTATCCAGCACATGTTTTACACAGCAGATGCCCTTCCAGCTGCAACCCATCACTGGGAAACATCCACACACACTCATTCACACACATACACTATTGACAATTTAGCTTACCCAATTCACCTATAGCGCATGTGTTTGGGCTGTGGGGGAAACCGGAGCACCCGGAGGAAACCCACGCCAACACGGGGAGAACATGCAGAAATGCCAACTTACCCAGCCGAGGCTCGAACCAGTGACTTTCTTGCTGTGAGGTGATCGTGCGACCCACTGTGCCACTGTGATGCCCTAAACATCTTTTAGTACATTTTAAATACTTTTCCTAATGGCTTACTGATAAATTGGTAAAACCTAGTGACTTGAAGGATCATAGCAAACTATAGAGAGTTAAAATGACAGTTTTGAATCTTTTAACATGACATCAAATTATACTTATTCAAAATATTTTGCTCTATAAACTCGTTACACTGAATGACATTTTTGGGGAGTCTGTGATCACTACAAAAATGATAGCAGTTATTTTTTGCTAAAATAAATAAATAAAATAAAATAAAATAAATAAATAAATAAATAAATAAATAAATAAATAAATAAATAAATAAATAAATAAATGCAAACTAATGTAAATCATCTAACAGTATAGAGCCACTGAAATTGCTTAGTAAATGAAAATACTACGAAAAAAACGGTGTACACTGACACATAAAAACACTCATAAAAACAAACAAACAAACAAACAAACAAACAAAAACAGAGACAAAAACCAAACCAACCAAACAAACAAAAGAGACAAAAAATCAAAACAAACAAACAAACAAACAAACAAACAAACATATTTTAATAAAACAAAGATGCCAGACGCAGAGATTTCTGGCAATATCTTTATTTTATATGGTAAATCTTATAGTAATTTATTTATTTGTTTTTAAATTACAATAATAAATATATATTTTAAACTATTTATAACGTTATTTAACCAGTCTTTAGTTTTTTTTAACTGGAGTATTTTAGTCTTTTTTTCCATGTTAAAAGGTTTGAGGATTAAATGGATTTTTCAAGCATCAAAAATAAAACAGCTGTAATATACAATAAATATGGTCACTTATATTTAATTAATACAGATTTGAAAAAGTATTTAATTTTACATAAATATTTCTGTTACGCCAAATGACCATAAAAAATTATTTGACCCAAATTTTGTCGTTTCATTTTCACAAAGCAATTAGAAAAATGTGTTGTATGTAATAAGCTTTCATTGCCCATAGCATCCATTCTGTAAATTTGAATTAATTCAAAAACAGCTATTTTGTCTCGTCTTTGACCCCAAAATTGCAAACACCTGTATAAATGTGTCGCTTTTTAAGATGACAGTGGCTGTTACCACCATACTGCAGCTTATTAAACCACCACAAACATTAATATCAGCGATGCAACGAATGAAACCAAAGAGTAACCATGGAAATTCATTCTGTCAGCCATTGATTAGCTCATACAGGAAACCTTGCTTCTCTCCGTAAGACTGTCTTACACTTCAGCGTCTAAATAGCGCATCAACTTATACCCTTAATATTATATCTGCTTCATAATTAGGCCAATAGAGCAGTCCCTGTTTACCCTTTCCTCTTCCATCTCTCTCGCGCTTTCTCTCATCTCTCCTCTTCAAGCCTTTCTTATTAGAAGGCCCCCAGCTGTGCGGCGAATAGGATCAGAGGCTGCCTCTATTAGCCTGGTCCATTTGTTGAGCGATTGAATCGCTCTCATCCCTCTTCTCTAGTATGGCCTCTAACCCTCTCTCTCTACCTTAGCCTGCCAGAAGGGCCTCTCAGCGCTCAAAACACAATGGAGCCTGATAGAGGCCGTCTCCATGAGGCAAACCAAATGCAAGGTGACTGTGTGTGTATGTGTGAGAGAGAAAGACAGATGAAACATATGATTCCTTTTTCATTTCAAGAAACCATGCAGAAGTGGGTTTCGATGCGCTTTCTCAAAATGCACTTCTCATTCAGTGCAGCAGGTGGCGTACTTGCACAAGCACAGAGGCCAAACCCCCTTCCCCCACATTCAGTCCTTTCTCCCACACTTTTTGAGTCCTACGGGCACCACAAGTATCCTCATCTCCAACCTGTCGACTCTCCAGAAGTCATACAGTTATCATACAGCTCTCTCTCTCTCTCTCTCTCTCTCTCTCTCTCTCTCTCTCTCTTTTTTTTTTTTTGCAGTCTGTCTTTCGATCTTTCTACTCCAATGCATGAAGTGGCATTCAGAGGGCTTTAAGAGAAGCACACCTGTTTCCAAACTATGGAAGAAACTGGATTTTACACGCTGGCATTCATTTCCGGGACTGCGCTGCTGACAGCATCATCTGCGCGTTGTGTTTGTGGAGCTGAGCTGTTTTAGTCGTCCTCAATTATTGCGTGAGGCTTGAAAGATGAGGCGAAAAGACTTGAGGAGCTTCTCTTTACTCTCCGTCCCCCCTCCTCCTGTCGTAAACCCATATTCACGTCCTCTCATATTCTGACCTGCACTCAAGAGAAACGTCGCTGCTTGAGGAGGAATGGCAGTGAGGTGTTCTGCATGGTTGCATCTGAATGTCCCTTTTTTCCAGTTTTGAGGGGCTCACTTGACCGCCCCTTTCTGGCACACTGAGAGATGGAGGAGAGAGGTTAGAGAGCTGCTTAAAGCTGTCAGTCACGCGCTCGCTGACTCCATTGGGGCCTGCTGGGAGTCAAACCAACTGCTCAAAGCAAGACAGTGGTCCAAACCCGGAACTGGTATTTCCACAAACTGCACAATGCTGAAACACCCGAAAGAATACAGGTCTGTTTTAACTCAAATTTCAGTAAAATAAGACACAAAAACCAGCCACGTTTTGGGAATTGAAATCATCTTATAAACAAGCTTTATGTTGAAATGTGGTTTGTTAGAATAAGACAATATTTGGCCGAGAAACAACTATTTGAAATGAGCAATTCCAGTGTTATGGATGTGACATTTGCAGTAAAAACTCAAAACATAAATTCACATAGCTAGTATACACTACCTGACAAAAGTCTTGTCGCCTGTCCAAGTTTTAGGAACTTAAAATAACTTCTTGTTGATCATTTGGTATCAGAAGTGGCGTATATAAAAGGCAAAGGCCTCTAGATTATGCTTATTTTACCAAAATTAAATATGATCAGGCCTTGATTTTTAGCTATATAATTAGGACAGTAAGGTCTGACTTTGCTTAGACAAAAGTCTTATCACTTAACAGAAATAATGTACAGTATAGAATATCAAGTCGTGGTGCAGTGTATAAAGAATTAATATTGTGTATGACTCCCATGAGCATGGAGGACTGCATCCATACATCTCTGCAATGACTCGAATAACTTATTAATAAAGTCATCTGGAATAGCAAAGTAAGCATTCTTGCAGGACTCCCAGAGCTCATCAAGATTCTCTGGATTCATCTTCAATGCCTCCTCTTTCTCATCTTACCCCAGACATGCTCAATAATGTTCATTTCTGGTGACCGGGTTGGCCAATCCTGATGCACCTTGACCTTCTTTGCTTTTAGGAACTTTGATGTGGAGGCTGAAGTATGAGAAGGAGAGCTATCATGCTGAAGAATTTGCCCTCTCCTGTGTTTTGTAATGTAATGGACTGTACAAATGTCTTGATACCTCAGGCTGTTGATGTTGCCATTTACTCTGCCGATCTCTCGCACGCCCCCATACTGAATGTAACCTCAAACCATGATTTTTCCTTCACCAAACTTGACTGCTTTCTAGGAGAATCTTGGGTCCATGCAAGTTCCAGTAGATCTTCTGCTATATTTGTGATTATTGGGATGCAGTTCAACAGATGATTCATCAGAAAAATCTACCTTCTGTCACTTTTACAAATGATCGACTAGAAGTCAAGTTATTATTTGTTTCTCTTACAACTGGAATCAACGACAAGACTTTTGTCAGATAGTGTATGCTAACATTATATTGAAACATCTGTTTATATTTTCCAAAACAACTAACTACGGTGTTATGGGATCAGAAAATTATCAATCTGTAAACATGTTTTATATTTGAAATGAGGAAAATAAACATGAAATATGGATGTGACCAAAAACATAGGCACGTTTCCAGTATACAACGTACTTCGTAGAAATTCTGTGAATTAAACTCCAAAACCCAAAAGAAACAATACTAATTAAAAGGTTAAGAGTTAGCTCACTATTAAACAAAAATTACTGATTTTATTTTACAATTTAGTATTTATGAAGGAAAAGCTTCATTACAAATGTGACACCTCTCCGTTATGGATGTGACAGATGTAAAATTGCCACTTGTGAGACTGGTAAATTAAATATAATTGTTTAAAAAACAGGGGCGACGCGGTGGCGCAGTAGGTAGATCTGTCGCCTCAAAGCAAGAAGGTCGTTGGGTGGAGTCTCGGCTGGGTCAGTTGGCATTTCTGTGTGGAGTTTGCATGTTCTCCCTGTGTTTGCGTGGGTCTCCTCCGGGTGCTCCGGTTTCCCCCACAAGTCCAAAGAAATGTGATACAGGTGCATTGAGTAAGCTAAATTGTCCGTAGTGAATGTGTGTGAATGAGTGTGTATGGATGTTTCCCAGACAGTGATGTGTTGCAGCTGGAAGGGCATCCGCTGCATAAAACATGCTGGATAAGTTGGCAGTTCATTCCGCTGTGGCGACCCCAGATTAATAGAGAGAGTAAGCCGAAAAGAAAATGAATGAATAAATGTTTGAAAACATTGACAGAGACATTTGAGTATTTTTACAGTACTGTAAAACACAAGGCTACACAAAAACTTAGAAAGGGTTTCGCTATTTTGGTGAAAATTTATATTCTTTCATGACAAGGTTGACATTTGCATGGAAAATGACATTTGCTCAAATCTAAAATCCGAGGGTTCAAAAAAATCGAAATATATTGAGAAATAGGACATTGCGATATTTTGTATTTCTGCCATAAATGTTGCGATATAAATACAATTTCACCAGATGAATTGTATATTATTTGGAAACAATGTGTTAATTTTTAATCGATTGGCATGACTTTGTTAGGAATATATCATGCATGAAATGTAATATGCAAATGTTATACTGAAACAAACAGTGCTTTATGGTTTTCAGTGTATAGTCAAATCATATTGCGGTACAGAAATTGGGAAAAAAGCCAAACTTAAAATAACACTGCAAAGACTTTACTGTTTAAACAGTTTAATAAAATTATTTTCTATTAAATATTGTGTCTGAATGCTCTTAGCGCTTAAAAACATATGCAAATGTTTAACTTTAACTCCATTAAGGTTAAACTCTGCAGTAACTACACAAATGTCATGTATTTTAAACTAATATAATCCTAAACTATACAATCCCAACTCAACATTGCAGATCCTGCGATGTGACTACTGAGGCTGTGCACATTGCGATATCGATATACGATACAATATGTTGTGCAGTTCTATTGAAAAAGTTGTGTAAATTAAGTTCTTAATGCACATTACTTATCAAAAACTATGTTTTGATATATTTACAGAAGAGAATTTACTAAATGTTTTCATGGAACATGATCTTTACTTGATATTGTAAAGGTTTCTTTGTACAAAATAAACATTTATCATGTTGAATCCTTCAATTTTGGCTATTCTACGATAACTGTGCGACATAAGTTAAATAAGATAAAAATGTAGTTTTGTGGTCCAGGGTCACATATGGTAAAACAACAAACAAAAAACGTTTGGGTTACATTTTTTCAATTATTTTAAGTTACAACTTAACAGTTCCATTAATGTCTTACTTGAGACAACCCTGCATTTCTTTAGAGTGTAGTTAGAACTGAAAAATCAAATAATTCAATCTTTAAAATGTTGGAGAAAACTTCTGATACCTAAAGTCGCTGATGTTGCAGGACATGCTTCCAATCAAGCTTGATTTTGCTAGAAGTGCATTTACTTTTTATTCATTAAGCAGATGCTTTCATAGAAAGCGACTCACAAATGAGGATTACAACAAGCAATTCATCATAAAGAGGCAAATCACAGGAAATGCTAATAATACAAAGTTTCAGACGGCGTTTCGAAAAGTAGAAGCTAGAACAGGGAGGGATTAACAAAAGCGGCAGCACGGAGGACGTATTATAATAATTATTCTTATTTCAGCAGGATGCAGTTAAGTCCTTATGGAAGAGATGAGTTTGTTACTGTCTCTTGAATAGCGTCAGGGATTCAGCACTCCAGATTTGGTTTGGAAGATTATTCTACCAACAATGAGAACACTAAATGAGAAGGTTCTGGAAAGTAATTGTGTGCTTATCTGTGATGGTACTATAAGTTCACATTCACTTCAAATTTCAGGCTTGTGGTGGGGAAACACTGCGTAATTTAGAGTTACACTGTAAAACCCAACAGTCAACTTTATCAAATGAAATGAGTGTAGTTAATTCTAATAATTTAAAAACAGTTTTGAACTCAGTGTTGAAATTAATGAGTTACTTAATTATTAAATACCTCATTAATTCAACTTAAATGGAGTAAGTTCACAGTACTCATATAAATTCGTTTTTTGAAAAAACTCAAATGGATGTAGCAATCAGTTTCCTTAAACGGTTTGAGTTGGCTTAACTTACTGGGTTTTACAGTACTCAGTTGGTTTGAGTTCTCTTCATTTATTGGGTTTTACTGTGCTCAAATTGCTTCATTTACTTAAAAGAATTAAGTTTACAGTACTCATTAGGATTAATTTTTGAACTTAAATGGTTTGTTGCAATCAGTTTCCTCAAATGGTTTGAGTTACCTTAACTTTTGGGGTTTTACAGATATAACAGGCTGTATGTGTGTAAATATATATATATATATAAGTAAAAGTATATAAAGTAAATATGTTAAAATATAAATGCATTCTAGACTATTTTAAATAGGCTTACTTTGCAATGATAATAAACACATTTGTGACCCAGTGGCAGGGCTGGGCGATTAATCAAAAAGTAATCGAAATCAATTCAGAACCAATAATCGATCTAATTTTCCCAGGTCAATTTTTTTCAATTACTTTCCCTATACTGTTTGTGGAGTCACGTGACCCCGCTCTGTTAAGGCTAATTTATACTTATATTGTGATTTATACTTATTATATTATTCTGATATTATGTTAATTCAATGTAAAAATATGTTACTAAAACATTTTACTACACATCACAACAACGTGTAACGCAAGTGATTGGTCAGTTTGGTAGTGGTGACGAAGATGGATGTCACGGAGAGCCGTGTGTTGGACAACGTGTGTTTTAATTTCAGTTGTTCAGCGTTGATGTTGAATAAATAATCATAGATAGTAGATAGTGGGTGTTTCCTTCAATTATTTTAAAATCATGTAAAGCACCCTTCAATAAAAAATCTCTCACTTGTAATATGTGAGCTTATTTACTGTACAAAACTTGTCAGTGAACAATGAAGGCAAAAACATAAAATAATGGTTCATTAATCGTAATCAAGTTAAAATGTTCAATTAATCAAGATTTTGATTTTAGGCCAAATCGCCCAGCCCTACCCAGTGGGCCTATAATCATCCTGATTAATGATAGTAATAAACATACAGTTGAAGTCAGAATTATTAGCCCCTCTTTGATTTTTTTTAAAAAATATTTCCCAAATTATGTTTAACAGAGCAAGAAAATTTTCACAGTATGTCTGATAATATTTTTTCTTCTGAAGAAAGTCTTATTTGTTTTATTTTAGCTAGAATAAAAGCAGTTTTACATTTTTTAAAAAACCATTTAAAGGCCAATATTATTAGCCCCTTTAAGCTATAGATTTTTTTTCCGATAATCTACAGAACAAACCATCGTTATACAATAACTTGCCTAGTTAACCTAATTAACCTAGTTAAGCCCTTAAATGTCACTTTAAGCTGTATAGAAGTGTCTTTAAAAATATCTAGTCAAATATTGTTTACTGTCATCATGGCAAAGATAAAATAAATCAGTTATTAGAAATGAGTTATTAAAACTATTATGTTTAGAAATGTGTTAAAAAAAATCTTCTCTGTTAAACAGAAATTGGGGATAAAAATAATTCAGGGGGGCTAATAATTCAGGGGTGCTAATAATTCAGGGGGGCTAATAATTCTGACTTATATTTAATTATATTCAACTGTATATTTATTCATTGTATATTTGTAAGTAAAGAGTTCAAGTGCCTTCTAAAATTTTGTTCTTAAAAAAGCATTTTTCTCAGCCTCCTGTGTTTATGTTCAGTTATTTTACATTTCCGGCAGTGAAAAGTACATATTTGTTGCCATAAAAGTCAGATAACTGAACCTACACACAAGCCTGAGAAATACTCATTTAAGAATTTTAGATGGAGGTTTTTGTTTCTGAACTCTTAAAATGTATAAAAAGAATAATAATAATTATAATTATAACAGTAATTTGCTATGTCAATTCTGTCAAGCATTGGGTTTCCTGTGTTCTCGAAATCTTCACATTTGGGTATACTTTTATATTGTGAATGAGAAAGTTAACAGCAACTACAATTTTGCCATCCCATTTTCTCTGACTTCAGATAAAGAGACTGATTACTCTGGTCAGAGTATAGATAGATGTCAAATTTACTGTTGTATTAGAAACACTCACAAAGCAATGTTAACTAGTTTTCCCTTAATTGTTCTGGAAAGTGTTAACTTTATGATTTAGGATGTTATTAACTGTGGAAACTCTGCAAAAGGGTCAAAAAGGCAACTGTTAAAATCATAAAGAAGAGACAAAGAATAGCTCATCTCCTTCTTTTGTTTAGATATTTCCCAGAATAAAAACAGACAATAGTCCTTGATTCAAAAGTCATTTAGATACGCAGCCCATTTTCATTGCGGTATGCATTAGGAATAAGACGGATATTTCATTTTTTCCTCAAATCCATCCTCGTTGTTCTTGGCTCGGCTGTGAATGAGGTCTCGTCCTCAGCGGTGCCCTTTGATCGTGCCCGTTTGTTCTGGCAGACTCTTATCTCCATGGAGATGAAGGAAAAACTCGGGTTTCTGAGCACAAAAATAAACCTACCTGGCCTTGCCTGAAATCTCTCCTTTAATTGATTCTATGCACCATGCAAATAGTTCTGCGCTAATGGATCCTATGTTTTGTGTACATTATGTTGTAAATCTGTCCATTCTCTGCCTGATGCGGCCCGATGACCTTCATGGCACAAAAAAACGAAATCTTTCATTTAAATCTATAGAAACACTAGCCTTGGAGAGCAATCCTTAAGGATTCTTTTCTGTCACTTGTCAAAGGCCTTGCTGGGCCTTGACCCATATAACCATTATGCATCCTCATCCTTTGTTTGGGGCGAAGGCTTTTATTTTTCCACCAGTCTCTATTGCTCTGATGATAACAGACCTGGAT
Organism: Danio aesculapii; assembly: GCF_903798145.1. NCBI lineage: Eukaryota > Metazoa > Chordata > Actinopteri > Cypriniformes > Danionidae > Danio > Danio aesculapii. The sequence continues at coordinate 7,370,613 of NC_079451.1, read as the reverse complement.
TCAGAGGTAATTTACAGTTGATTGTGCTCCAAGCCACACGGTTCAGGAATTGAATGGTTTACATGTCTATGTTTCTTTTCTTTTCTTTTTTTTTTCCATTGTGCTGCTCCGTGTAGGCTGGTAATTTGTCTACTTTTCACACCTCAGGTTCATCATCATGTGCTTTTTCATGAACGCTTTGGAGAAAGAAAAGACTGCATTCCTACAGGAGCACAGAGAAAACAAGCCCCCATAAAAGCCATCAAAAATAAAAAAACACACACACACGAGGCTTCATTGAAAGTACGTGGACGTACAGTTCTGACAAAGCTTAAGAATTCAAGTACCAATTAACCCTCCGGATCTACATTTTTATTGCTGGCACACTTGTGGAAGGCCGGATGTCATGTTTTATAATGCGAAAGTTGCATCACGATTATTCTTGGAGTTTAGAGGTGACACTTCACCTTCTCCTTTGGTAATTCAGGTCGCGGCACCATTGACTCCAACCACGGATGGTGTCAAAACCAGCGCTGAAACTTTTAAATTGCACCTTCAACTGGCCTTTGCCAACTCCTCAGCTAATTCTGATTGCGATTTGGTGTGGCTGAGGGGCGGATGGATGTGGGTGTCGCCGACGGAAAAAGACAATACAATTAAATGATTAACGCGCAACAGGGCCACCGACAATTAAAACTATTATGGAAATTAAAATGACATTATGTCACAGCGGAGAGTTGATGATACCCGTGTCGTCTTTTTAAAAGCAATTTTCATAATTCCAATAATTGAAATCATAGCATATTCATTCATTTACCGGGTGAGGGGGGCTAAGAGCGGCCACTAATGAAACCCAATCATTAGCATCCAAACAAAGTAATTGGCTAGTCCTTTATCTTCGGAAATAGGTGACAAGGCACAATCACCCCCCTCCATCAGAATGCAAAAACAAGTAATTAAACCGCAGACAAAGATGAGCCCAGCTCGCTGTTCGTGCACCGTGCACGTTTGAAAACAGCACTGATTGCCTTGATTAGAGACCTTACTGTATCCTCTGATTTTGTTTATGGTTATACTTTTAGAGACGGGGTGCTGCGGGGTTGGAAAGGGATGCGTTTGCATACGCGCGTGCAGGAAGGTGTGAACGTTATCCTTAAGCTTCCTCGTCAATGCTCTCATTAACATCTAATGCTTGGTGTTTAACAACTGCTTAATGTCGTTATAGAGCAGTCAGTACTCAATTTTGACTGAAGTTTTATAATATTTCCTTATGTCTAAAATTGGTATCCTGAACTTTATATGTATATACAGTATGTACATATGTAAACGTGTAGGTAAATGGGTGTTTTTTTTCTCCTTTTTTTTGTTGGTTTGTTTTGCTGTTTAGTTTGGTTCTGCTTATTTATTCCAGATTGGGAAGAATCTGATCTGTAATCCTCATATGTTTATTATTATGCTAATGTTTACTGAACAAGTCTGCATGAACTGGAATTACTGAGGTTTTTGAAATGGAATGTTGAGCTAATTCCAGCTGAAACAAAATATTATGTAGGGGCGGAGCTTTCTTTTTTCGCACCATTTCCTTGTAGCAAACTAACGGTAAGATGGGCGTTGTTAAGAATATTGAGGCTGAAGCTGTAAAACTGACGTCAACAGAGAAGAACCCCAAATGTGGAAGTAAATGGGGAGATTTTGATTGAAGATTACCAAAACAAACTGTTGTTTTCAGCGAATTCACCAACACAATCTCATGGCAATTCGTAACTTTTTGATTTAGTGGCTAATTCGTACGAATTCGTACGATCTAATTTGTACATTTTTTGTCTGATTTGCTCATCCGCCAATGACGGTTGGGTTTAGGGGTGGGGTTAGGTGCCACGCCTCCTTTTTAAAATCGTACAATTTCGTACGACTGAACTCGTACGAATTCGTACGAATTAGCCACTAAACTGACAAAACGTAAAATACTTACATTTTCTCGTGAGATCAGGCTGAATTCACGGATTCATTCTTCACTTTAAGACTAACAATATGCACTAGCAAAATAACACCCTCTTCAAATGTTGTCACTCAATTGAATTATCAGTCGTTTTCAGCTTATAAATATAGGCCAGTAGGGACCTTCTGCGCCTACTAATAAGCTCAGAAGGCTGTTATCGTCCACCCACATAGTTAATCAGCTATACTAATAGAGAAGACTCCAGATCCAGATCTGTTTTTACATCACTGTGATAGTTGGGTTTAGGGTTGGGGTAGACATTGATAAAACACAATTAATGGGAAATTTAATAAATAATATAAATAATTCTCGTTAACTTCTGGCCGCAGCCGTATGTAATCTATAGCTGATTAATCATGTGGATGGATGATAACAGCCGTATGAGCCCCTACTGGCCCATATCTATCAGCTGATAACCATTAGCTACGTTTCCATCCACCTATTTTTAAGCGCATTTTGGATATGAGCATAAAAAAACGGTTGATGAAAATGCCAAGATGCGCATAAGTTTTGAAAATGCACATTAAAAAATGTATGCACATAACTGAGTAGGATAAACTATTTATTCGATAAGAAAAGATGCATAAACTACGATGGAAACACTTTTACCGAAAAAATTCCAGTTAGCGCATTAAAAAAGTTCATGTAATTTTGTTATAAGAGATCATATGAGGATAAAAATGTGTGTGAATGGATAAACCAGCAGGCTGAGGACATTGCGAAACATCTGAAATGTTGTTTTTTTTGCCATTCTAAAAAGATTTAACCATTTCAGTATTAATGTTATTATATTATTAATTACCTCCAGAACTGTCAAGAGCGTCTGCTCCGCTTCTCATGCCTTCAAATGCCACTGCACGTTCACTGCTTTCAGAATTGCCTTCTGAGGCACAGGTCATTTATTAAAGGGCACCTATATTGAAAAATCTACTTTACAAGCTGTTTGGACAGAAATGTGTGTAAGTATAGTGTATATACTGTCATATTGGGGTGATATAAACACACCCAGTCCTTTTTTTTTTTCAAATTTAACAATATAATAATGGTGGACCAATTGGAGCGGTTTTCAGATTTACGTAGGAGTGCGTTCCCCCCGCCCACTAATATTGATTGACAGCTGCGCGCATTAACATGTCCCGGTAGTCACATGTATAATCATATCAACAAGATAGGACGAGCGCAAAGCAACCTTGAATAAAAGGTCTGTTCAGTTCGCTAGGATCATCAATCATCATCAAACATGATCAAGAGTGAGTTTCACATGTTTAAAATGTTTTAAAACAGAGCATGTGTGTTATGAATTACAGCGATTCACTTCAGATTCACTTAATCAGCACAGCCGCGTGTCAGAACAATTATAAAGGAAGACGCTTCAGCGGTTTGTGGTCGTTAAATCAGGTTTATTTTGTACATTAACATAACAGATATCCATATAGCAGTGGATATTACCAGTATCATGTCACATATAAACGAGTGCAAAGCTTAACGCGCTGTCTCTCTCTCTCTCTCTGTGTGTGTGTGTGTGTGTGTGTGTCTGCGCTGTGTGTGTGTGTGTGTCTGCGCTATGTGTGTGTGTTTCTGCGCTATGTGTGTGTGTATGTGTCTGCGCTATGTGTGTGTGTCCTCGCTGTGTGTGTGCGTGAACTTTGTAATGACATTGTGTGTGACTCATTGTTGAAAATCCACAAAAAAATGCATCAAATACTGATTGTTAAAGTTCTTACTGTAGTATTTCTCACACAGGTTATGTGAGATCTGCTTCCTGAGGCAGCTGAGGGCGGCGATTGCTGACAGGCACGTGGGAACGGTCGGCGGGGAAGACTAGCCTTAGAGGCCCAGTACAAAAAAACAGCAACAACTTTTTTTCAGCTATAATATAGACACTTCAAACAGCTCTAATAAATAATCTGATGGGTGTTTTGAGCTGAAACTTTACAGGCACATTCTGGGGACACAAAAGACTTGTATTAAATATGAAAAAAGGGGTAACCTATGTGTCCTTTAAATGAAGAAAAGATTTCAGTTTTGCGCATAAAGGTAATTCACATTTTTGGATGGAAACATGGCTACTGATAATGCCCATTCAATGGAGTGAGAACATTTGTATCGGCAACATTATGCATTTAAATTTCATGTGGACTTTAAAAATTTGAGAAACGTAAGTGATTACACAAAATATAAATGAAAATTTTGTTGCTTTTAACCCTCTCAGCATATGTTAGCTTTTTATTAGCCTCATGCTAATAAGCGTAGCTCATAAAAAAGGTTTTTAAAAATTGTGAAACGTTCATAGCATGATAATCACTTATGCTACACAGAATGCTTCAGTAGCATTAACTTGTTATAAGAACTCAAAGCCTGCCTGGGACTGTAATGAACAGCTGGCTAACAAACATATTTCACTGGTAGTCTTAATTTTTCTTTATTCTAATGCTAATTTCATGTTTTGTGTCACCACCAACTCACTCTCTCACTTCACCTCAGTATTGTTGCAGTATTGATCTAACATATAGGCAGTTAACCTGAAAGATGAAAGTGACTGAAGAATTACGATCTGAAAAGAGCAACACGTGAACTGGAGTTTGCAATGCTAGCATTCATTATTACTTCGATGTTATATGACTCAGCGACTCAGAGTGGGGGTACTGTCTCTGTAATAGTTTGGCAGAGTGATTGGACCCCCCGATTTCAACCTACATGTAGGAGTGAAGAAGGTTATAGGATTGTGAATGGGAAGCGAGATAATGGCGAGAGGGAGGGTGGGTTCAAAAGAACGAGAAGAACAGTGCTAGAGGGATGGTCTTACTTAAATAAGTTTAAGGGAGTAGGTGATTGGTTAAGAAGACAAAGTGAGGCGTGGTTCCACCGCTGATCCTTTATTAACACGTTAACTCGTAAAGTAAAATGAACAATATGGGTGAGTATGACACCAACAATCTTTGTTCCTTTTCACACTAATGATATTTACAGGCATATGATGCTGACGAATAAAGCATTATTTCTGTGAAGTTCTGTGCACATCACCAAATAAATCTCATGAAAGATTTTAATGGTTAATTAGTAATTGAATTTGTATGGACAAATTTTCTGGCATGGTCAGATTGCTCGGTAGCCCATTTTGTATGGTGTTGTGCTTGTATGCATGGTTTCAAAGAAATAGAGGCAATGTAAAACCTATGTGGCTGTAATGCACATTTATCATATATTTGCTCTTAAAACCATTTTGGGCGAGTAGGAAGAATTGAGGTCAGTGGTTTGTTAGGTGACCTGTAAAAGAAATCCCACCTCTCCATGGATCTGAACAAGAAGGAAGTGTATCTGAAAGATACAACAAAATGTTTTCTAAGTCAGTGGTCCCCAAAATTTTATCGCCGTGGACAGGTCAATGATTGACAATTTTACCGCAATGGGGGAGGAGGGGGGGGGGGGGTGGAGGGCATTGGTTCGTAGGTAGCTAGGAAACCATCAACCGTTTTCTCAGAGAATGACAAGCTGATAAACATTGCTGTCACTCTAATACAAGTTTATTTATGGTGAAAATTACAAAGCACTGCAGTGTTTGGGTGTTCTGTGTTTGTCTGAGGTAATTAGTCGCAAGAAATGTGTATATTCCATACAAGCTGAAGCTGATCAGTCAGTTCTTGTCACTTGACTCGCGATGCGCTTGTGGCAATCATTCAACTGCATGCGTCTGGCCGCGCTCCTCTATTGGAAATAACGAAGTTGTGTGATATGTAGAAAAGTGATATATAAACAGCCCCTAAAAGACCACCGTCATGTGCAATTTCCAGCAGTTGATCTTCTTGCACAGACATGCTGGATTTACCTGATTTGTTGATAAATGGGTTGCAGATCTATTCCTTGGCAGTTTGCGGGTCCTTCGTTGGACATTTTCCCCTTAGCAAAGAAACTTTCCAAAGACATCTGTTTATTACTCATTCTGCTCCTTGTGGGTTAAATTTGGGTGCTCAAGGGACCGAGATTTAAACGTGGGAATACGATCATTTTTCAAAATAAACAATTTTTCAAAATAAAAGGTGGTAATTAAAATAAATAAATAGATAAAACTGAAATAATTAATGATTTCTTGTGTGGCCCGGTGGTTGAGGACCACTGCTCTAAGTAACGTATTTCAGATTTGCAAAAATGTAGACAGTGCCCCCTACTGGATTTGTCATCTAAAACGTGCAACAAAACATACACAGACCGATTTATTTTATATTTTTAAAAATGTAGTTTTTAGCTGTGCATTTCTCTAAAAATAATGGCACAGCTTATAATATGTATCAGCCAATCAGAATCAAGCATCCAACAGCCCCATAGTATAAACATATATAAAAGACTGTCTACTGCAGGGGTGGGTAACCTTTTTTCAGCAAAGAGCCATTTCTGATATTTTTGGCAAATGCATTTTTTAAAAGAGCCATTGGGGTTTACATATACTTATATATGCACCCCAATAAAATACCACTACTATAAATAAAAGAGGTTTAAACAAAACCTTTATTTATGTTCTTGCACAACTCAAAAGTAAACAAATATGAAGCATCACATGTTGAGCAATACATGAATGAAGAAAGAACATTTATTTAAATTCTGGTGAATAAACTTTTTTTTCTGAAAAGCAACACAATTAAAAATAAACAAACATTTTACTATTATAAAAAATTACAAAGTTTCTTGAAATTATTCAAAATTAAGTATGCGGCAGTCATTTTGGCTAGTTTTAAAGAACATATATTATTGCTATTATATAAATTGTCACTAGTTTTGAAGAACAAAAATAATATTTTACTATTATTGAGTAAACAAAGGGCAAAACAACGTATATTTCTAAGGTAACCACGCACACGTGTTGCCATTTATTGGTGTCACGATTAAAGTTTATCTACAGCACTGCGCACGTGCATTGGTCGAAACGTAAAAATTGTAATTGTATTTTCAATAGGAACCTGATTTCTAGTGATGGTTATAATTTATTAAACTGTAAAATATTATTGAACTGAGACAGCTGGAGAGCCATGTATTTTTGGTCGAAGAGTCACATGTGGCTCGAGAGCCATAGGTTCCCTCCCTCTGGTCTACTGCATTAGGCTAACTGAGAATAAGACCAGTATTTATGTGATATTGTTCTTTTGTTTTGAGTATTTCTATCGTCCGCTTGTAACGATAAACATAAAGCTAAAAAGAACAGAATTCCTTTCAAATACAAACCTTGTGATCAGTTCAGTGTGTCCCTTTTAAATTAACGTATTAACTTGAGCTTGAAAATCGAATCACCTTTAGGATCGCCCACCTATTCCAACTTTTCCGCTAAAGAACGTGTGTGTCTCTCTCTGAATGACTGACACACATAAGAGGCTTTGACGAGGTGTAGGGTTAAGAGGACATTCTGAGAAGAAAGAGACGAGGGACTTGAGGAAGACACCGGCAGAAAAATGCAGCCATGGATATCAGGAGTCTTGAGAAAATGAGCTGCTCAAACTCGCCCCCTTTTTACCTTCCACCCCCTCCTGACTTTCTTCAGTGGGACATTTTTTTCCCTGCCCTGCACCCCGAGGCCCCCCATTATCCGGCCCTTCCGAGAGAGAGAGTCAACAACATAATGCAAGAGGCCTGACACAAAGCATCTCCCAACAACGGGACCCCCTTTTTCTCATTAACACCCTCCGTTCAATCCTTCTCCTACATCCTCACCTTGAGCTTCCCTCTTCAATCCCATCCTCATGTAACCTTTTGCTCCATCAAGGGCTTTTTTTTTTCATCCTGGGAGGTTTCTTGAGTCTCGCTGGTGGCTGAAAGCACCTCACGTTTCTTCCTTTCTGAGCCACAGTCATCAGCATCGAATCTGATCAAGCCAACGCAATTCTTTTTCTCTCGGTGACCCTGATGACTTAGTATAGGGTCTTTCTACTTCTTGTCCTGGTTTTCTTTTTCTGTTCTTTGTGTCTAAATAGAAAAAGCATGTCCTCGGGTGTCTTTTTTCCTTCAGGTTGGATGGGAGAATTGATTTAGGTTTGTACACACTTGATCTGACCCTGTGGCGGGCGCTGAGCATGCGCGTATCTGTGTCTCGGTTGGTTCTGATGGTCCCATTACCGGTTTGTTCTTCCCCCAACCTCACTATACGGCGCTGTGGAATGACCCCGGCCATGGATAAATGCAATGGAAAGAAAAGAGCTGAAATTCTTTTTCCACCCTCCAATGGACGAATGAGACTGAGGGCAGAGGGGAGAGTGAGAGAGAAAGAGAGACGGGTGTGTGTACGGAGAGTACTAACACGGCTGAGAGGATGGGGTTTTTGGAATTGAGCTCCCCCCAAAAAAGTATATTAAAAGCATCAGGCTCATTTAAACGTACCTTTTTTTGGATTTGCCAAGTAAATGGATTTGGGATGCAACTTCCAGAACAAATGATTTGTATGTTTGGTAATTATGTTAGTATTAAAAATCACTCATTTACTGAATTTGTTCAATCCAGCTGAAATTTGAGTTTCTAACTGAAAATTCAGTCCCCCACATGTGTGTCCAGTTCTCTATATTAACATGGAGCTCATGTACAGTTACACTTGTGTTATTCAGACAATTCTGAATGGTGATGACTGATTAAGTTAAATTTCAAGCTCTAACATGCAATGAAAAGTTAAAGACTCTACCAGAATTTTCTATACAAATACAATTGATTATAGTTGGATATTTTAACTCGGACCCCCACAAAAGAAAGTAATGTTTTTTAATAAATTCAGTTATTTCTTAAGTAAATTTTACATTCACAAATTCTCAAATACACTGTAAAACAGTCAGCTTTATTAAATGAAATGAGCGTAGTTACCTCAAAATTGACTGAAAGTTAATTCTACTCATTTGAAAAGAGTTTTGAACTCAGTGTTGAAATTAATGAGTTAATTAAATACCTCATTACTTCCACTTAAATGGTGTAAGTTCACAGTACTCATATAGATTAGTTTTTTAACTCAAATGGTTTGTAGCAATCAGTTTCCTTAAACGGTCTGAGTTGCCCTAACTTACTGGGTTTTACAGTACTCAGTTGGTTTGAGTTCTCTTCATTTATTGGGTTTTACTGTGCTCAGATTGCTTTGTTTACTCAAATAGATTAAGTTCACAGTACTCATTAGGATTAGTTTTTTTAATGGTTTGCTGCAATCAGTTTCCTCAAATAGTTTGAGTAACCTTAACTTTTTGGGTTTTACAGTGTCCTTAAAGCAAGTAAACCAATTGTCTTAAAAGCAACAAGTTGACTGTACATATAATAATGTAAGTAAACCCCTTGTAACTTGGAACTGTTAAGTTGACCTAATTTGTATAATTATGCTAATTGTACTCACTTTTTAAACAAATAAAAGTAAACATCACTTTTTTCAATACACCTTTATTATATTTGGGGTTTTTTCCCCAGCTTGTATCTTGCAAAATGACAGTAACTAAAATAAATCTGCTCTTCCAGGCTCCAGTGTGTCTTCTAATTTTCATGCAGGCTATAAGTGTAGATTTTATAGACTTAATGATGCACCAAATATGTAATATTGTGATATATGCAGTAATTATAAAAAGGGATTATTTGACTTAAAAAAATTGAGTACAATTAGCATAATTATAAATATTAAGTCAGCATAACAGTTACAATGGGTTACTTTATCTTTGTAAAGTCAACTTTTTGTTTTTAAGGCAGCTGGTTTACTCGCTTTGAGTAACTAATCACTTTCACAGTGTAGTAAACTTGCCTTTGTGGTCTTCATTAAAGATATGGAGAATTATATAAAGTTGATTTCAGGATCGACTGATAAGAAAGCTTTAAAAGCTGTCAAAATATGCTTTGCTTAGATCTTCATGTAAGTAATCTTAGATTAACCCTTGTTTTTGCAAAAATCTTTAATATGTTTTTTTTCCCTTTCCCTTTCTCTCTTCTCTTTATTTGCTCATTTCTTATGTTATTTTCTCCATTGTTTCATATTGTACTCTACTTTTTGTCAATGTTACTTGTTGATTGATATTGTAATTTATGTTTTATGCAGTGTTATGTATGTTCCTGGATAGAGCATTAAAAATAAAATAAAAAAATCACAGAAATTAAATACAAAAAACAAAAAAACTAATAAAATGGAACGAAGATACACATTACAGGTTGGGTTATATTAGGTTACTTTATTTATACCCGAAGGTAGATTTAGTTTGCAGTCATAAGTTCTCACACACACACACACACACACGCACATTCACACACACAAAAACTCACATAGTGACAACAACAAATAGGCATAAAGACATAAAACATAAACATACAAAACACTCTCAAAATTAGTGTGTTAACGCATGCGATTAATTTGAAATATTTAACGCGTTAAAAAATATACGCAATTAATGCAGTTGCAGTTTTTTTTTTATTTCCTGTTGTGGCCGACGTGTGTTCAACATGCAAAGAAATATGGATAAGACCAAGGAAGGGCTTTTTGAAGGAAAGTTTCAGTATAAAACAATTAATGTTGCATCACCAGGCTATCCAGCGTATCCTCCAGAGTTTCATGCAATTTCGTATGTTTAATTTTTAATCTTTTGACTTTTGTTTTAATGAAATTGATACCACATGTCGAATGAAAAGAAAAACTTCCAGATTTCGTGACTCGGTGGTCGTTTAAGGTAATCAAAAATCGCTGTTTACATGGTAGACTCTTAATTAGAGTATAATCTTCCTACGTCTTTGTTGTAGCACCAGTGGCACCAAAATTAGCCACCGAAATTCATATGCTGATTCGGTGATTCTGCTTGTGAGACACTGTTCTCACTCTCAGCTCACATCATTCAAAAGAAAAGGGCCACATTGTCCCCTGATAATGTCAACAGACTGGACTGTCTTAGCATCTGGCTGAATGTTAAGGAAGACTAAACAAAATTCTTTCTACTTTATAATTAATGTTCTCAACTCTCAGCAATACAACATTTTAATGAGTGCAATTGTTTGTGTTTATTACTTTATTATTATCATTTTCTAATCATTTGCAATGCCTGTATTTTGGCATTTTTTGCAGTCCACTTAGATTCCAACATGGAAATACATTTTTTCTTTATTGGCATTGATTGTTTTGAAATTCAAATGGCATTTATATGCTTTTGTTTTATTTCTGTAATAAATATGACTGTCAAGCTAACAGTTTGAGGATCTTGATGGTTTATTATGGGTTATTTGCTGACATGACAATCATATTTTGAATTTAAACAGTTTTTTGTCTTGCTTTTACATTAATTTTACATTTGAATAGCCAAAATGACAAGTTTCAGTCTTTTAATTGCGATTAATCGCGATTAATTGCGATTAACTGCAGAAAAAAGTGTGATTAATTAGTTAATTTTTTTAAATCGATTGACAGCACTAATAAAGGGACTAAGCCGAAAAGAAAATGAATGAATAATAATAATAAATTTTATTTATAGTGTGCTTTTCTCAGACTAAAACCGCTAACAAGAGCATCAGAACACAATAAAGAATGAAATACAAAAAATACAAATTAAAAAAGAAAGCCTCATAAATTATAAGATTATAAGCAATACTAAAGACGTTTCTTAAAACAGTCCAGGGAACTGAACACAAGAAAAGTATGGTAAAATAAAATCATGTGTTTATCAATATGGAAATGATTTAACTTTTTCAAACAGAATCGTCGCTGGTGCCCCTTTTTACACACTGCTTCACAATTTGGTATTTGTAGGAAAGCACACTTTTGACAGTTTGTTCATATTAATATATTGTAAGAAACTCTCTCTTATGGTCACCAAAGTTTAAAAATACATTACATTTTAAAAGGGAATTAATTAAATTTAAAGATGTAGTTTAATTCCTTGGTGGCTAAAAATGATCAAGTCTTTAATGTTAGAAATTCATTTGCTTAACACTAAAAAATATTTCTTTATAAAAATATTTTTTTTCAAAAGAGTGTTGCTTCAGTATATTATCACTATTATTATTATTATTATTATTATTATTATTATTATTATTATTATTAAAACTTTTATTTTACCAGGAAAGACACATTGAGATTAAAAATGTCTTTTACAAGAGCGTCCTGGCCAAGATTAGGCAGTATACATGTCACATGGGTCTAACAGACAAAAAACAATTGACAGTACCATGAATCACACATTGACAAACAAACTATTTGAAACATCTACAAGCTTGTTTCAATTTCTAAATCATTTATACTCTTTATAAAAGCATTTAGTGAAATCAATTCTTTAACTGAAACTTTGTTTGTAGATTATTCCATGCAAAAGGTGCTGCATATTTAAAAGCCTTTTTCCCCATCTCAGTCTGCACTTTAGGAACAGACAGTAAACAAATATCCTGTAAATGAAGGCCATAGCTAAGGACAGGTTTTTTACAAATGTAATTCTGTAGATATGTTGGGAGTAAACCCAATATAGATTTGTAAACAAAGATATGCCAATGCTTGAGCCTACGAATGGACAAAGCAGACCAACCTACCCTAGTACACAGCACACAATGTATATCACCCAATATATCTGAACCCGCTCCTTTATATTGATTCTAAAAACATCTTAGGACACATAACTTTTTCTAATTTAAAAACACCAAGTTGTTAAAAGTTTTTTTTCTTCACTTTGCCCCTGAAAGGTGTTTAACAACATTCCTTTTACACAAAAAGTGCTAACATTTACTTGTTAAACAATAATTTAGGCTGTCACCACATCCATCATCATCAGCCACCTCCCTGAATCCCTTTGAAATCTTCCTGAAAACGTTTTATTACAAAACACCTGACACTGTACCCTGGGAGAGACAACATGCCACCATAATGGAGAGAGACAAAGGGTCGTACATTCCTCATACCTGCACGACTGAATGCTTTTTAATTGCTGGTGATTTTCACTTGTTGGTGTTTTGCACACCTGAAACAAACTCCGAAAAGTCACCAAAGAGCCACGCGGAGGGAAAACGAGACGACAGAGAAAAGGGAGGCTGAAAGAATGTGTTTGATTGCAGCTAGTGCTAGTTATGGTTTAGTTGGTAGTGTTAAGCAGTTGGTCCATTGTGTTCTTTGTGCATTGCTGAGTGTTGCAGCTATTGAAGTGCAAGAGAGAGGGGAAAAATGCGTGCACTGACATTCTCTAATCAAATACAGCAATCAGGAACCTCAAACCAGCATTACACCATTTACAATCCCTTTTAATTTATAATCAAAAATTGAGCGGGAGAGGGAGCCGGGAGGGAGAGCGAGAAGAAGAGAATGACAGACACAGGCAGGTCATTACATCTCTCTTTACTGGGCCGATGAGAGCAATGAGGAATTAATCAGTGGCCATTAGACGGTATTTACTCACCACTGTAGGGGTTGTGATCAGACCAGCACTTCCTCTCCATCTATCACTGGCTCTCTTTTTCTTTGCTGTGGTGTCGGTGATGGACAATCAGATGTTTACTTCTTCTTGACCTTTTTGATGGAGGTCATATGATGTGCATTATTAATGTAAGGACATAGGAGCATTAACACAAAAGCTGCCAACCTAGAAAACATTTTGAAGTTTAGAGAAAGACTTCACTTTTAGTACCTTAGAGTTAAGCAGTTGAGTTACCAAATCCCTTTAAGGCAGGTCATTTCACTTGGTGGCCATCTTTGAAACGCCTCTCGGGCAGTATGCTCGGGCATTCTGTTTGAATGGGGAAACATCAAATTCTTCAAAACTGTTTGCCAAGCTTATGATTACATTACATATTTGGAACCACCAATAAAATTAAACAACAACTGTCTCATAAGTTTCGTTTCTACCCATCCGAATCAAGCAAAATTGGCATATATTCAGGTTGCCTGAGCTAATGCGCATACGCACTCAAAGAAACAAGATCACGACACCAACCTCATTTATGGCCATGTTACACATTACCATCCTCTGGATAATGATCGTCTGAAGTAATTCACAACGTTTCCCTATTCAAAACTACACAGACATGTCTTGTGTATTCTATAGTCTTTGGTTTTACCATTTTTTATTAATTCAGCCAATCTCAAGGTCAGGTGTGAGCACTTTTGACTTAACTTAGCATAAATCATTGAATCAGATTAGATCATTAGCATAAAAAAAACGTTTTTGAAAATGTTTTTATTTAAAGCCTGACACTAATGTAGTTAGATTGTGCATTAAGACCGACAGAAAATGAAAAGTTGCTATTTCCTAGGTCAACATGGAACCATTCTCTTATTCTGGTGTAATAATCAAGGGACTTTGTAGCCATTCTATGGCTCCAGCAGATTATTTTCAGGTGCTGTGTGATATAGTTAAAAAAAGTGGGGTGTTTCTTTAACCACAAAGGAGTCATGCTGAATCTGTTGCTGAAGATTTTGAATAGGTTGAGAGATTATTGCCTAAAAATACCCCATGTTTTAGTGATGATGCAGTGGTAACTCGTTCATTCAATTAGAGCAGAGATTCCCAAACTTTTCAGCCCGTGACCCCCAAAATAACAATGCCAGTGAATTGCGACCCCCAATATCTGCTGAGGTGGTTATAAATATATAAACCTTGCACAAAACGGCACACACATACCAATAGGCGCAAGTCTATTCATCATTTAATTTTAAAGAACGCCACTCAGAGACCATACTCCATGTTCTGTTGTGGCCTGTATTTTTTTTTTATGAATGTGAGTGCTGTAAAGGTGTCAGAAAGTTTAACCTAGTGCCATAAAATCAATGTGCTGTGTCTTTAATATAACGTAATCACCCCAGGGGTCGCCAAAAATTGAAAGGCTGATGGCTAGGCCCACTCGGAATCTGCCTGCGCAGAATTCCGCAGATTTTTTGCCCATCATTGATTCTGTTTATTTACTTGTGTAAATGTGTGTAAATTTAGATTTACTCAGTTTTTAAATGAATTTCAGTAATATTTTTGACTAACATGAAAATATTAAAATGATTTATTTACATTTAAATTTTCTGTCTTTAAGTAGAGATATTATATGAGAGACTTGCTTTGTTTACCAAATTAAGTGGATCTAATTGGATTTGCATTGTAAACATTAAATAAAAGTTAAAAAGGCATTACTTTTTTATTTCACATATTAAGGTTTTAGTTATGATACTCCCAAAATCATTCTGCATAAATCCACAGATTTTTAAGAAAATTCTGTGCAGAAATAGCAAAAACATTTCCGCAGATTTCATCTGGCCCTACTCATGGCTTTTTATTTGCATGTTGTTTTTGTAATGTAACTATTAACTACTATTTTGTTCTTCAGTTGGTTATGGATAAAATATGGTAATTATAATAGTTTAATAAAGTAAATTAGATTTTGAAAAATCACCAAACGACCGGGTATCAAAATACGATATGGTACCAAAAGGCAGAGCTAGACACGCAACTGAACGCTGTTGGTTTACAGAGAAACGTCACTCGCTCGTGCAACAAGCCAGAATGAAAACAAAGGAACCGCCATGTTTTAAATACACAACAAAGACATTACACCATAATAATATATACATATAATAACGAGCTGTGGTTGACCTGAGCTCAAACAAATCTTGTCGTCGTATTGATGAACAGCTACAAAGCCAAGAAGAAGAGCAGATTTTGGGAGTATCATAACTAAAACCTTAATATATGAAATAAAAAAAGTAATGCCTTTTCCGTAGTTTTTTACAGGGCTGTCTAAAGCACGAGCTGTTTCACTTTCTGGCTTGCGCTCGCCAGGAGTCTATATTTGATATAACTAACTTCTTGAGCTGATGATGATAATGTGCGCGTGGTTATTGAAGTGCTTCTGACATCCGATCCTGTTAGAAACAAACAAACGCGAGAGTGAAGCGTGAAAACACAAAGGAGAAGCTGGAAAAAACAAAGGAGCAAATGATTTTTTCAGCAACCTAAAACATGAACAAACTGCCATGTTTAATTATTATCATCACTTTTTGGACTATTATGAACTCAGAATGATGGAATTACTGTCTAACAGAGGTTACATGTGCTGGCGAAAATTAAAGATACAGATGAGAGTTGTGAGTTATATGTTGCGTGTTGTTTTTGAACCCAAATAACGACTAAATGTATGTTGTGTGCAGTTTTTCTGTAATTGGTAACTGTAAGGTACCAATGTGTTCATATACTGTATGTTGCATTTGTTTATTTATTTAATATAATTGCAGACTTCACAGTAGGCTGTTCCGCACTGTCATTGATCTGCAGTTATAATCAAATCAAGTTCATAGAAAGGTTAGTAATAAACATTTATACACAAATATTCATGTGTATAAAGCATCTGTTTTGTGAGAAGTGCTTCTCATATGATGTGAACGACCTGTACAGCTTTACTTCCTCGAGCGAGAATGACGTTGACTGAAACTTTCTGTCATACACCATACCATTGGTACCCTTTAGCAGTGGAAATGCAAGCCAGATAAAGGTGACCCGTACTGACCCGTACCGTACTGTACAACGGGCCATAAGCATCCCTTTGAGAAGCACGTATAGAGCTTTTACAACACATTATAATCAACAGTAAAATTAATCCTTTGCTGTGATGTCCAGATATTTTTATGCATTTTAGATGTAGTGTATGTCAGGGTGTTTATAGCCTGCTGCTTGAGCCAGTATAGATGGGCACTGTGGTGTTTGCAGCCTGTCAGATAAAATGAATGTTCATTTTGATCCAATAATTATAATACATGAAAGCTTTCTCAATCTTGACTATGCTACAGTTTGCCCATATGCAGTCATCCTGATTTTGTATATAACCTGTGCAGAAATGCTCAGTTATTTGAATAAATATATTAGTCATAATATAATAATAACTGCATGTAACCAGGATGTGAATTACATGGGCTTTGGGGAAAGGGGAAGGGGGGGGGGGGTGTTCAGACCGCCCTAATTAACACTTGATCCCCCCTGAAGGACATCAAAACAAGATGTATGGGGGGTCTGCCCTGAAATAGTTAAGAAATAGTTTGCTCTGATCTGTATCTAAAATAATATTAATAATTGAAATAATAGATAACTTAAATATACACTTGATCACCCTTATATTTGTTAATACCATTGTGAATGCATGTTTTCACCAAAACGCATTAATTTAGCAGTTTGAACCTGGCAAATCTACAGCACCAACAGACAGCGTAAGTGTTCACAAAACATGTTTCTTGTAAAATAGGCGTTTGTACTGTAGGTGTCTGTAAAATTGATGCATAGTTTGTATTTTATTATACACTTGCTTGCACATGGAAGTTAAACAGTAACATAAAAACATGTGCAGTCTTTCATGATCATCCATTAATAGGTTTATTTAATATCACAAATGTCATTGAGAATTGCTCAATATCCCTTAAAACATTGAAAAGTTGAATTGATAAATTAGATGTAACTGAATTAAATATATAAATTTGGTTCACTGAGGCATATTACTGAACATAATTAAAAACTTGTAACATGCAACCCACTCCGAGCTTGGATTGAACCACCGACTCTTCACATGTGAGTCGGTTGCTCTATCAAGGTGGCTAAAGACCATGGCCTCTAGTGTCTGTCGCTAGAGCACCTAATGGCCCGTTTCCACTGAGTGGTACGGTACGGTACAGTTCGGTTTGGTACGCTTTTATGGCCGTTTCCACTGTCAAAAGGCGTACCGAACCGAACCGTACCGTACCACTTTTTCGGCACCCTTTCGAAAGGGTACCAAACACGAGAAAGGGTACCAAAAGGCGGAGCTGAACGCTATTGGTTTACAGAGATACGTCATTCGCTTACGCAACAAGCCAGAATGAAAACAAAAAACCCGCCATGTTTGAAATACACAGCGAGAGATTAAAGCGGAATTATAAATACATATAATAACAAGCTATGGTCAATCTGGGCTCAAATAAACCTTGTCGTCGTCTTGATGAACAGCCACAAAGCCAAGAAGAAGAGCAGATTTACCCTGTGCCCCGTAGTTTTTTACGAGCCAGTCTGAGGCGCGAGCGGTTTCGCTTTCTTGCTAGTGCGCGTCTAACATTATATCTGAAATAACAAACTTCTTGAGCTGATGATAATAACCTGTGCTTGATTATTGACGTGCTTTTGAAACCCGATCCTGTCAGACACTGACAAACGCGAGAGTGAAGCGTGAAGAAACAAAGGAGAAGCCGGAAAAAAGGAGCACATTCTTTCTCAGCAAACATGAACAAAATGCCATGTATTACTAACTTATTATCGTCACCTTTTGGACTAATATCAACTGGGAATGACGGAATTACTCTCTAACAGAGGCTACATGTGCTGCTGAAGATTACAGACACAGATGAGAGGTTTTCACTGACTGTAGGCTATATTTTGTGTTGTTTTGAACCTAAATACGGACGAAATATCTGCTATATGTAGTTCTTATGTAGTTGGTAACATATTGGAGACTGTAAGGGGCTGTATAATTACAGACGTTACAGTAGGCTGTTTCGCACTGTCATTGATCTGCAGTTATAATCAACTCATGTTCATAGAAAAGTTAGTAATAAACATTTCTACACAAGTATTTATGTGTATGAAGCATCTGTGTTGTGAGAAGTGCTTTTCATATGATATGTGAATGACCCCTACAGCTTTATTGTAGACATTTCCTCGAGCGAGAATGACGTCGACTGAAACATTCTGTCATACACCACGCCCACCAAAAGGGTACCATTGTTAGTGGAAATGCAAGCCTGATAAAGGTGACCCGTACCAAACCGAATCGTACCGTACCAGTCAGCGGAAACGAGCCATTATAGGGTTCAGAGGACAGCACTTCACTACAGCTGACCTCTGTTACATGCATACATTACAATCATTTTTAAGATAAGTACCATTATTCAGGCTGTACACAATATGTTTTAATACACATTTACATCTAGTGAAAAATTATTTTAGTTTGAGGTGATATTTATGGATGAATGGATGAATCAATCAAACTGTGTGTGTTTTTTTAATTGCTATGAATGTTCATGCTCATTTTAGTGAAATGGAAATGCAGTTGATGTTTGCTAATAGTGTTTTCATAATGTGTTATCAGTTGACCATGCTTGAGAGCAGAATGTAAACAATGCCACTGAACTGAACGAATCTTGCATATTCAACTGATTACTGCTTCTGAAAATGATCACATATTGTCATGTTTTGGCTTGATGAAAGAAAATGAAGCAGAAAGGAGTGTATGCAGTTTGTCAAAATATTACACCTTTTTTTTCATGTTTACTAGGTCCTTCTATATAATATAACAGCTTACACATGAATTGGTTTGGTTTAAACAGCATTCATACGTAAGTAGAACAATGTTTTCAGTAGTGGATTATCACAAAACCATGCTGTTGTTTACCGTAATGGCTGTGCATACAGTAGCCTAACCAATACATCGTGACGCAAGTAAAAACTGTTTATGGACTGTAAGTTTATTATATTACATTTTTTTCTGCAGGTTGTGGCTCAAGTTAAGCTTAATTCCTAATAAATTAACCCTTATGCACTGTTCAAATTTACTACGCTTTTATTATGTTAGGGATGAAAATAACCACTGAATTAAACTGCTGTAAAAATCCATCAGATTAATTAATTAATAATTAATTAATTGAGGTTGATTAACAGATTTATGCAAAAAAAATAAATAAATAAATAAAAAATAATATATATATATATATATATATATATATATATATATATATATATATATATATATATATATATATATATATATATATATATATATATATATATATTTATTTATTTTATTTTTTTTTTATTTGTTTATTTTTTTGCATAAATCTGTTAATCAACCTCATTCCTGATCAAAACTACTAAATGTTTTAAAAATTACAGGATTTTAACTCTTTAATTGCCAAATTTATAAATTATGTCACTGATTTGGTGAAAAAAATACACAAAATGATCTATCTATTGTGGATTTTTTTAACCTTTGATCACAGTCTTGGACATGTGAATGATTAGTAACAACATTGTCTTTGATGCATTGTTAGATTTTAATTTTTCTCCCTAATTTACTGTTGGTGGCTGTTTTTGTCCCATTGACCTCCATATTAACCACATTTGATGGTGCATAAATAGACGAGCTGCGTCTCAAATGGCACGCTATGCACTATGTACTTATGCACTTACACACTCAACAGCATAGTATATGTATGTAATGTCGTCCCAAATGAAGCACTAATGTTTTTTTACGAAGCGGAAATTCAAACCATTTCCCTGATGACATTTGACGGTTGCCATAATACCTGCCATGAGTATAACCGCATTCACCATCGGGAGGCGGCATGATCACTCTCGTAGGAGAATTTTGCTTTCACCATCCAAAATAAATAAAGTTATCCAACATGTGCACCCGATAGCTCCGCCCCTTCCACTACGTGAGCAAAGCTGCGGTCATTGAGTGGGTGAAGTGTCCATCATTATACACACTTCATTTCACCAGCTGACTGAGTGCATCATCCGGGTAATTAAAGTGCACTTATTATTTTTTTCAGTTTTCAGTTTTCAGTGTGAACGCACTACTTACACTATTTATAAGTATGCGATTTGGGACACAGCTACAGTCTTTGTTTTTGTTTACTCCATGTAGTTCTGAGAGCTGAGATTTTCATCAAGGTAAGTGCGCAAAGGTCATTCTCACACTCTCACACACTTTAATTTGCTGTTATACTCCATAAAAAATTCAGAAACTACGTTTTTTTTTTTGCACATGCCTATCTATAGGGTTAATGGTGCCAACTGATGATCAACTGTAAAACCTTTTTTTAAGTTTACCTCTTTCCAACAGGGAAAACCACCAACAATCAAAAATGCATGATTATATGGTGTCATGGTTTTGCCTACAAAACAATGTGTTTATAATGGAGGTCAATGGTGCAAAACAGCCACCAACAGTAAATTAGGAGGGGAAAATGAAAATCAATCAAAAACAATCAACATTGCATCAAAGGCAATGTTGTTGAATGTCCAGGGCTTACAGTCCACAATTACTTTTTATATTGAAAATACGTCATTTTATTTGTGTCAAATCAGTGACATCATTTATGAATTTGGCAATTAAAGAGTTTAAATGATTTTCTAAGCAGCTTAGTAGGTTTTATCAGGACTAAGGTTGATTAACAGATTTATGCAAAAAAGAAAGTGAAAAAAATATTTATCTGATGCTTTTACACAGCAGTTTAATTTACTGAATGTTTTCATCCCGAACAAGGGTAGTACATTTGTCCAGAGTGTATTGTTGAGGGTTTTTTTTTTTTTTTTTGTAATTCAAAGCATTTTCTCAAAATATATGTCAAAACAAGAAAAGTTAAGGATTATAGGGAGTAATTCAAATGTTATTTTAAATTACTCACTGTAATCATCATTTAAAAATTTTGCTTAAAAAATTCCTAAACCTAATCCAGACCCTGTTCAGGGATGTGAGGAATTTCAGTTGCATTGTTGGACCGATTGCCCAAGATTCTCTCCATTGTTCTGTATTTGACTTACATGGATGACCAGCTTGTTTAAGTTGCTTTAGTTATTTACATTGTGAAAGTGTAATGATCTAGAAATCTGAGACATGGAATGAAAAAACGTCTCTTGCTATGGCTGAAAGATTTATGTCTTGGCATCTGAGCTTATGTGGAATCATTTCAGTCACTTTAAAACAGTTCACAATCTTGCACAATGATTGAAAACTGTACAATTAAGACACTACAGCAATAACTGGAAGGAATCAGAGTTTTTTCTAAGTATTTAACCTTTGGTTCAGAAAAAAAGTAACTCTTGGAAATTGCTTGAAAAACTTTGAAAAAAAAATTGCTCTTTTATGGCTGTTATAACTTCAAGATGCTGTTGACACCAGGTATTAACATGCATTCATATGCACGTCTTCAGACCACTTGTCACATTTCATCAGCACCCTTCCCTCTTATTTTAACATGGTTTACTTTTGCACTTAGTGTAATAATGCAAGAGTGCTATTGAATGAATGCGCACCCAAACATGGATTACAAATAAGTGGGAAAGAAAACAAATGAAATGGACAAAATGGCGGCACAGTGGTTAGCACTATCGCCTCATAGCAAGAAGGTCGCTGGTTCGAGCCTCGGCTGGGTCAGTTGGCATTTCTGTGCTGGGTTTGCATGTTCTCTCCGTGTTCGCATGAGTTTCCTTCGAATGCTCTGGTTTCCCCCACAGTCCAAAGACATACGCTATAGGTGCATTGGGTAAGCTAAATTGTCTGTAGTTTATGGGTGAGAATGAGAGTGATTGGGTGTTTCCCAGTGATGGGTTGCAGCTGGAAGGGCATCCGCTGCGTAAAACATGTGCTGGATAAGTTGGCGGTTCATTTCGCTGTGGCGTCCCCAGATTAATAAAGGAACTAAGCCGAAAAAAATGATTCAAGGACAAGATTTCAATTTTATTTAATATGTGTGTTTTGGTACAATACAGTGACGTATGAACACCTTGTTTTGGGACATTTTCTCACAGAACATCACGCACATGTTAGCACAAAGTAGCTAGGTGGAATTTTGTGTTTTTTTATACACATTCAATACCATGAAGTAATTGACTAAATGTGTTTTTGACTTGATTTAAAAACCAAGCAATTTTATTTTACGTTTACGACAGATGCATGCAGTCTACATTTAAGAGTATTTTTTAAATGGTGCTGTTTCATTCCCCTTGTGGCAAGGAAATGCGTATGTGTGTGCATTGACGGCAATCCATCAAGCATAGTGCAGGAAGCGAGACAGGTCGACTCTCTCTTAAATCACCTCCTTTAATCTCAGCCGTGGGCCACTCTGACCTGTGTTAGCTCAGGCCAAACAGAGCTGAGTACATCTCTCCACAAATCAACCCTCAGTCCTGGACCTCAACAGGATACTGAACTCTGTGACTTGCTGCGGTCTACACGTTCTAATCCGAGCGGTGTTTAGAAGCTCAGACTTTATATAAGTCTAATTTCTGATCCATGTGCAGGGCGAGTTCAGCGGGTGAATCGCCACTTGAAATGACTGGCACCGCTGGCCAATCCCATTATGGCACGAAACCTCTTTAAACTCCCGATAGCAGTACAAAAGAGTCCCTGCCACACTCTGTGCAGCTGATAGGAGCAAACAGTTAATGATGTTTGCCTAAGATTATCAGCCTCCCTTGAGTTAACCAGTGAGAAAAAGAAAGAAGGGGGCAAGGCTTTGTTGAACAGATGTTTGTAGGGTGTGACTGTGGCCAAGAGGAATGTCACCTTTAGGGTGAATTATTGGCCAGGTTTTTTTGTTGTGGTGGATTAGTTCACCAAGAGGTGATGATAGAGTGTGAATGAATACAGAATATGTCTTTAAAAATTGTGTTTTATATTAGTCAAATGCTCTCAATTGAGAAGAAACTGCATGAGAGATGTCCTACAGTGAACGGTGTTAAACAGAAATGAAGGGTCAAATTGTAGACGAGTGTTTATTTGTTTCTGGGCGAGAGCTCAAGGAAAGCCAGAATGCCGAGTTGCTCCGATCATTCGTTGTCTTAGCAACCCGTAGGCATCTAAGGGAGGGATCAGTACGCTGGGTTGAATGGCACGCAAGGGTGAAAACCTCAGCAATTAAAAGCAATGGAAGTGACAATTAATATTGTGAGTGAGCAAATAGAGTGCTATGCCCTTTCGAGCATGCTCAGCGCTCACCCCATGCTCGACTTAGCACTTTTCTCCTCTTAAATTCCTCCCTGAAGACCTCTCCTCTTCCACTTGGTGAAATGGTAGCTGCATGTTCTTTTCTCCGCTTGTATACTGTAGGCAGACATGGCTGGTGTTCAGGAGCGCCAACTCAAGAGGGAACGCATTTCAAGTGCATAAGAAAGTGTTAATTGTTGCTTGTGTTGACCTCTAACATAAACCTTGCCTTGGGTCAAAAACATCTTGCTAATGTCAGCCTTTTATTGAAGGTATTGACCTTATTCTTTCAGGTATAAGCAAGCACAACCTTTACAAACTTATTGTCTTCGAACTTATTCACTTCTATTGAATTTTAGCCATGAAAACAACTCATTATGCTGCTTGTAATTTTATTTTCTTCCTATATTATTTGTATTTTTAAGCATCATCATAAACACAACTCTTTGTAGAGAGAGTAGGGTGACCGGTTACTCCTGTTAATTATTCCTAGTCACTTTCTCTTAGACAAATGAATCAGACGTTCTAAAACATTCACAAAGAATGAACTCAATAAGGTCAATAGAGCTTGCAATATGTGGATAGTCAGTTGATCAGTACTGTGAAACTCTAAAAGGTGGTCTTAACTCAACTCCTGATGGGCCTCAGCATTGCACAGTTTAGCTCCAACACAAAACTGCTTGGAAGTTTCTTAAAAATATTAAAGACCTTGAAAAGCTGGATCAGGTATGTTTATTTAAGTTAGAGCAAGACTGTGCAGAGCCGTGGCTGTCCAGGAATTGAATTTGTGACAGGTGGGTGTGTGACAGACTCAGAACTCAAGTAACATTTTAAAAGTTGTAACATTTTGAACCTTTGATAGTGTGTAAAAGGATTTTGAGATGAATTTTTTTCATTTGAAGATGATCAAAAACATTGGAACATGAATTAGCAGTTATAATCATATCATCAAAGTATGCAAATTTATAGCTTTTAGCTTTATACTTTAGCTCCAATCTTAATTAAACACAGCTGATCCAAATAATTAAGGTTTTCCATTACTAAAAACATCCAGACAAGCACCTTGCAACAGACTGAAGTGTAAGGGTTACCAGCCTGATCTCACGAGAAAACGTAAGTATTTTACGTTTTGACAGTTTAGTGGCTAATTCGTACGAGTTCAGTCGTACGAAATTGTACGATTTTAAAAAGGAGGCGTGGCACCTAACCCCACCCCTAAACCCAACCGTCATTGGCGGATGAGCAAATCGTACTAAATTGTACGAATTAGATCTTACGAATTCGTACGAATTAGCCACTAAATCAAAAAGTTACGAATTGCCGTGAGATTGTGTTGGGATTACCTCACCCCCCCAAAAACATTCTCTAGCCCTTTTTGCAGTCCAAAAGCACTAGTTTGCTAATCTTAAGAATAAATGTACATATTTTAACCAAATGTGAGAGATTTCCATCCTTCTATTAAAAGTCTCTTCACTCAAATCTCTAATGCCTCAAAATGTTCGTACAGAGATCCAACAATAAATCCATGAGTCAAGTGGTTTCATCCAGGTCTTCCAGTGAGTAAATAATGACAGAATTTTCAGTTTGGGGTAAACCAAGCCTTTAAATCTGTTGTATGTTAACCTCGTTGAACAGGCTTGGATTCACCTGCTTCTGCTAAAACAGAATGCTTCAAATGCTCTAATTAAAGCACCACGGCTAAAATGTCAATAACTGATCAATTAATTTGAATAAAGTCAACTAGTCAGCCACCATAATAAAATTCAATCAGCTGGTCATAGTAGACACAAATGATCCTTCACAGTGACTACGTTTACATGGACACCGATAATCTGTTTTTAATACGATTAAGACAATACTCTGATAAAGAGTCTACTATGTAAACCGCGATTTTTGATTAATTTAATTCGATTAAGGTCATAATCAAACTAACCAGGAATCGGATTAAGATGTGGAGTATGCTGATTTAAATCGCATTATTGAAGTGCAGTACAGACATGTAAACACCGCAATCAATCTTAACCGTCATGTAGGATTTTTGCCGCATTTTGTGACAGGATAGTCTATAAACACACGGCTGTTTGACACTATTCTCTGAACCTACTGAGTCAGTGAAGGACTACAGACACTTACACTGTGAAATGCAGAGGTTTTTTCTCCCAGTAGGCGTGCGGTTCCATTAAAACACTCTTTCAGCAGTTCATACTCGCATCCAATATCTCGTTTGCCAGGGGGGCATGCATGAAATGTTCCCGAATGAAAGTGAAAGTGCCAAACTGCAGTTTAAGTTGACAAATTAAAAATTAAACACCCAAACTTACATGAAACTCTGCAGGAAATGTGGATAGCGTGATGACGCAATGATGTTAATCAAATTATGTGCTAAAACATTTAAAACGGGATCAAAAAGCAACTCATGTAAACACCATCATATTATTGTTTTATTCAGATTAAGGCAAATAATTAGATTTGGTACTGTAGATTTGGTACTGTTCTTCAATTTTACCCTGTGGCCTGACCTGTAAAGCTATCACTTCAGTCTTTATTTAGTTTACTTAATTTCAGGTCACATTCAAATAATCAGTACGTTATTCAAATGCACACTGAAGACATTTCTGAGTGCTTCTGTCTGAAATCAGCAGGCCATGGCTGGTGGTAGTGAAAATTTGTAAGAGACCAAGGTTACATTAGCTTACATTAACTCTTAACAGCAAACCTCTTAGCAATAAAGGTAAGTAATGTTTCGAACAGACACTGAATCCATTCATTCATTCATTTTCCTTTGGCTTAGTCCCTTCATTCATCAGTGGGTCACCACAGCGGAACGAACCGCCAACTTATCCAGCATATATTATACATAGCGGATGACCTACTAGCTGCAACCCAGTACTGGGAAACACCCATACACACTCATTCACACAGACACACTATGACCAATAATGTGGGCCACTGTGGGGAAAACCGGAGCACCCGGAGGAAACCCACAGGAACACAGGGAGAACATGCAAACTCCACACAGAAAGTGCCTTGCCTTCATGGGAGGAAGCCACAACAAATATCAAAATAAAATACTGTATTTTGAAAATATTACAAAATAATTATACATGGGAGTATAACATTTCTTCACAAACCCTCCATAAATAGGCATATTCGGTCAATCCCTGATTTAGTGAACTGATTTAGTGAAGTAAACAATGTTTGATAACAACAGCTTTTCTCTGAGCAAGTTTAAGTCAGCCACTGTAGGACTTATTTAAATGTTGTTTGTCTTATTTTCTTGGCATCTACATCAGCAATCGATGTAAAACTACTATTATTTGTGCAGTTTACTCATTCTCCCAGTTCTCCTTTAACTGGAAGAGTCTCAGTTTACCCCCTTAGTAAACACCAGTACATCATCTTTAAGTGTTTTAATTATTCTAAAGTTCATCCAGCAGCACTGAGACTGAGAATGATTGTGTTCTGAAGGTTCCATATCCTGTTATTAAGGACTGAGATTTTATTCTATCTCACTTCTTCATTTCATTTCTGCCTAATTGTACACTATACTGCCATTACATACTACTGTTAGGCATTGTGCAGTATACTACAGTATACTAAATATACCCATTCCATTGTTATAATTTCCATCCATACTCCAAGCATTGACCACCTTCTTAATCAATTTTCTGTCAAATAACTTTCTAGTCAAATAACTGAGAAAGCATAAATCCGAGGCTGCATTTTTATGATGTCATCATGTAGACTTCATACAAAGTATCTTACAGTTCTTAAAAATACAAAAATACAAGACACTAAAGTATTTTAATACAAAATATTAAACCTTTTTCACAAACCCAATCAAATACAAATGACAAAATCCTATTTTGTATTTGAAATACTTGTATTATAAATACTGCCCATCCTTGTCAACAACCATCTTCCAACAATCCAAATGGTTCCCAAAGGACGAAATTATGCATCGCCATACATTTTTTCTCATTTCAGAAACCATTACAAGTCACGATAAGTTACGAAAAGAAGAAACTTAACTTCTGTTTTATGCCGACTTTAAAAGAATAAAAGTAATAATAATGAATTAATAACTACTTTATATTTAAAAACATGTATGTAGTTAAACATGTCTAGTTTCCTTTTCTGCAAATGACGAAAAATGTGTTTGTCTGTAAAAGCGCCATCTTCAGGCTCTTCTCTAAACAGCATTTACTTTTAAAAAACAATTATTATTTTTGCTAATTTTTATTTTATCTCAGGCCCAGTTTTTAAGCGATAGTTGTTAGTTTTTAAAAAAATTGTATTTCAGTCAATGAAAATGCTTTGTGACATAGTTTACATAATTAAATAATGTTGCTTGAGACCAACTCATGCTGTGGAAATGTATCAACCCTACACAATTGTCAGACTGTACGAACATAATTTATACAGTCAATACAGTACATAAGTCATACAGTAAGAGCTCAGTTACCATAATATCAGACCATATGACAATCAAGCCAGAAATCTCACTGGAGATTGACATTATACATCTGTACAAAAAATGTACATAAAGGTGGATATTTTTGTACTTATTTTTTGTACTTCTTGTTGTTTGGCTGAGCATCCATTTTAGATTGACGTGTATGCTTTTGCAGCAATTCCACTCATAACATGCCTTAATAATAAAACCAGAAAAATACAGTTTTGACACTTTCTGTGAAGTTGTCGAGCTAATTGTGTCATCGAGTTCAGCGCTCATGTTGGGTTTTGGTTTGACGGTTGTCGTAGCTAAAGTCACACTGCAGGAAAAGTGTCTGAAGTCTTCTGATACTGCCAGAATTTCATCATAAATAAAATTTGATCATTAACCTGATCCAACCAATGATCAAAGACTACAAATTTAAGCCTAGGATTATAGTGTGAGACAAGTTTTAGCAAGGGAGGTCTTGTAAAGGTTTAAACTAGGCTGAAAACTAGATTTAGGGCATCTTAAAGAATGAAATGCATTCACCTGTACCACTTTGGTATGAAATTTGTGAACATGTTTAGAAATTTATATAAAAGTGACATAAACTAAGAGAGAGAGAGAAATTAAAAAAAGAATGAAGTATTTAGGCGGATCATGTAAAGCATATTGGCAATTTTGAGAGAAACTTACAGATTAAAACACATGACTCCACACAGCCTCTATGGAGTGTTGAGATACATGACATTTCTCGGCTCCGGCTTTTGATGTGCTAATTTCTCTTGATGTACTTCTAGGTGTGGGCGTGTTTGTATACGAGTTTCAGGCACGTAGATTCACGTCTTTGAGAAGCTGGCAGGTGTCTGCTACATAAAGCCGGCTGCAGACGGCATAGTGCACGGATCCTGAAGAACCACAGCTGATTCCTGCTGGAATGTATAATTTTCTCATTTTCCTCACAAGCAGTTGGCCCTTCGCAAATTAGCACGGGGCTCTGACCCCGGCGTTGCACGCAGAGGGAGCGAGGAGACGGCGTAATGCGCGACATACGGGATTTCAATCAGACACGCTCTCTTTCACACCCATCAAATCATCTCCATATACATAATTCATACACCTGTGAAGGGATGTGCTCTATTTCCACACTTCTGCAACATGAAGAGTATGATTACAGATTAATCTGCCTGGTTTGCCGTCACTTCATAAGAAAATAGTCCTCTTCTTTTCTAGTTTCTCGAGATTCACTCAACAGTTGTGGATTATGTGCACTTTTACTTATTTGGACAATGGGTTTCATGATTGGTACTGGATGCCCATTTAAGCATTTGTGCTTAAGTGTGGAATAGAGAGGGGCATAAAAGGAGGACTGCAAGTTTTTAAGCTTCAAAAACTTATCTGTGATATTCCGAAACAAATTTCAGAAAAGCGCAGAAGAAACCCCAACTAAAATTAAAAATGGCTGTTAACTGACTCCCCTCCAGGCCACCTGTTATTTCAGTCAGTAGGATATTAATGTTGATTTTTTTACCGGCTTTATTTGAAACTAACATAAATTCAAATTGGTTTATGTGTTATATATATATATTAATAAAAAGTTTTTCAAAAGCAGTCACTGCCACTTTGAGAGTCAAAAAGGTATACAGGCAAAACAAATTTAACTCCTGTGTCTTCTGATGAGACATTTAAAGGGATAGTTCACCCAAAAACAAACATTTACTCACTAATTACTCATCCTCGAGTTTTTCCAAACCTTTGTGAGATTATTTCTTCTGTTGAACAAAAAAAAAAAAAAAGAAAGAATATATTTTAAAAGAAAGAAGAAGCTGAAAACTAGTAACTATTGACTTCCAAATTAGGAGAAATAATAATTATGCATTGTAAAATAATTCTTACTGTTTATTTTTCTAGTCATTATCAGTTTCTAGTCATCTAAACCTACATCAAACTGACTAAAATATTAAGCTAAAGTTTGTATAGCTAGAATTGTGTTGAAACCTGATTAACGTATTAAAGTAAGTATAATGGGTGGTCCACAGTGTATTTTTAAGGTTTGGTTGTGTTTATAAGATGCAACGCAGTGTGTGCTCATGCTTCACTAGTAGAAAATCGCCTGCTCTGTAAAATAAATTCTGACAAGTGTCTTTCACATATATTCAGAATAAGCATGTGTTAGTAATATGAAACGTTCAAATATCTTTCGCGAGTTTGTTATTTGAAATGTAGAACGCAGGGAAAGCATCTGCATATAGAGACACTGCACCTCTGGTGAAGATTGTGGTTGTTTACAGCGGTTTGACTGATAAAAACAGCGGTGCGGTGCCAAACAGCATTTCTCGTTGTTTACATCCTTGTTTACGTCTTCGCTACAACATACCATTAAAGCTAGAAACATGTGCATGTAAAAGATCAATTTTAACAAATAAAAATACTCACAGGTTGTGGCTCACAATCCACAGCTTCGTCGGTTGGAGGACTTTTTAGCCGAATCCAGCACTTAACTGTGAGAGATTCTGGAAGTTCTCCTTTGTCAAATGTTAGCTATATATTTTTATAATTCACTGGAATATAATGAAAATTAAATTGTAAGCACTTCTCTCTTTGTGTCGTGTCCTTTGGAAGCCCAAATACAGAAATAGAACAAGCTCTGTGGAAATAGCAGCATTTGGACTGCATTTTAGGTTTCTCTGCTATAACATTACAGCACCTCTATTTACGCCCCTTCACTGCACAGGGTGTGTGCGTGAGGTGAATGCATGTAATTAGAAGCCCTTGTGATCTCACTAACCCGGATCTATTTTGTGTAGTCCCCAAACTTTGTTCGCTGTAGGCTTTGCTAAGCTAACTCTGTAAAAGCCAATGTCTCCCTTTGCATTTAATTTTGAGCATCTTACATTCAGGGATGTTGTTGATGTTCACACGGCTACATTACACATCAACTAAAGTTTGAAATATGATATCATAGTGGACCACCCATTTAAAGTAACTCAAACACATTTGTTGCCGTGACATTTTGTTATATGTTTTTTACAGTGTGGATACAGGTTTCCAACATTTTTCTAAATATCTTACTTTGGATTTAACAGAAGAAAAAAAAACTCCAAGGTTTGAAACAACTAATGGGTGAGTAAATGACGACATTTATATTATAGGGGGAACTAAACCTTTAAGGCTTATGAAGCAAAACATAGTCTGTACAAGAAACTAAACATTATTTACAGCATTATTATAATGTACAATCTATGTTTACAACAAGAGGGAAGATGCTTGTCAAAAAACAAACAAACAAACAAACAAACAAACAAACAAACAAAAAACAGTGCAAACTCACATCTTAGTTTTTGCTGAACTATTTGAGAAGTGACTGAATTTGTATGGACCACTTCAATATTTTTTAAGGAGGCATTTTTCTTTTTGTCTTACAGCATGTTGTGCTTTAACCATTAATATCAGCTGATTTTACACCATCCTCCTCGACTATTGTGCCAGCCAGAATTTGGCTAATCATTATTTATTTTTAGCACTAATCTTTTTAGCAGCAGTTTTTACATTGTTATTATTATTAGCTAGTCTATTATTGGCTAGTTTTCAGAGTTGAAGTTCAGTTTAGTTCATTTCAGTGTGGTTTAAATTTCACTGCTGAAAGTTCAAACTCTGAAGAGCAAATCCACTTATGCGCAAATCCATACAATGGCAGACTAGTTGACTTTGTTACAACCAGTTAGTAAAGTTGACTAGTGCAGTATGTGAATACAAGCTAAATTAATTTTGTTTATTATATAAAGCGATTACATACAGAAGACTTGTTTTGTGTCCTTTTTTGAAACTTGAAAGCTCCAGCCCACATTCATTTAAATTAATTGCAATATTTCATTAACACTGCCTAGAAATAATGGCAATACACAGGCTTACAATGCAGAGGTTGGTGTTCACCATCACGCTTGTCACTTCAATAGTAACAAGTTAATGAAAAGTAGATTAAGCGGTAGACATGCTCTAACTTAAATCTCTAAATCTTGCTTTTGTCTGTGCTGGTGTGGATTGGATGTATATTGGTTGGCTAATCTTGACATGATAATGCTAATCATGCCTTTTGTAGTACAAGTAGGCTCCTCATGGACATTCGGGCTTTTGTGCATTCAAATAACATTAACAATGCTGAAAGGCTAGCTTACAAAGCTCACTGATTTGTAAAGGTAATGCATCACAAATCAAGATAAAATACACATAGAGGAAGTTTTTTTCATACAAATATAGTTAAAATCAGAATTATTAAACCTCCTTTAATTTTTTTTTGAGTAAGGAATGAGTAAGGAAATTTTCACAGTATGTCTGATAAATTTTTTTCTTCTGGAGAAAGTCTTATTTGTTTTATTTCCGCCAGAATAAAAGCAGTTTTTAATATTTAAAAAAAAAACATTTTAAGGTCAAAATTATTAGCCCCTTTAAGCTAATTTTTTTTTTCGATAGTCTACAGAACAAACCATCATTATACAATAACTTGCCTAATTACCCTAACCTGCCTATTTAACCTAGTTAAGCCTTTAAATGTCACTTTAAGCTGTATAGAAGTGTCTTGAAAAATATCTAGTCAAATATTATTTACTGTCATCATGTCAAAGATAAAATAAATCCGTTATAAAAGATGAGTTATTAAAACTATTATGTTTATAAATGTGTTTAAAAAATCTGCTCTCCGTTAAACAGAAATTGGGGGAAAAATAAACATGGGGGGATAATAATTCAGGGGGGCTAATAATTCTGACTTTAACTTTACATCAAATGTTTAAAGTACATTTATGCTAATTTCCAATAATTACGTTGCATTTCAAAGTTGACACATAACTACTTTTAATGATTAACCTTTTAAAATTAATTAGATATACAGTGCTCAGCATAACTGAGTACCCCCATTTCAGAAATAAATATTTGTATCCATTTCTCAGTGAATATCGGTCATATATTTTGGTGCAATTGAACAACGCAGATTTATTAAATGGATATATTTATTAAAATAATATTTTAGTCACCAAACATATTTATAAATTGAAAGATAATACAATTAAATTCAAGTAAAATATTGCAACAACAAAAAAATTACAACCTAAAAAATTTCTAATATTTTTTTTTTACATTTTTTTGTTTCTCTTCAATTTTGCTCTTTTAAATTTGTATATAATATTTTTTTTCTATAACATAAATTTGAGAGAACTCGTTTTTGGACCATTATCCTAAGTTATTTTGTTCAATTATCTCCAGATTTCGCTTCAGTACTGACTAATCTAATGTATATGCACAAAGACAATACTGTAAAGCATCCTATAGAAAATATTAATTTAAAAGATGCTGTGTAGAAGCACTGTATTTAAGAAATAAAATAGATTTCTCCCATTTATAGTGCTGTGAATCCTTAAATTCTCATTTCAATTGCTATAATTAAAAATTAATTTATGAAATTAAAAACAGACAATAAAATATTGATAAAAATGCTCCTTGAGATGCCTTTGTGTAAGATGTCAGTCAAAGCAGGACAGTTTGACTTCTAAAATAAACGTGACTAAACAGCCCGGCCTTTTTTATTGCTATCCTTGAGACGAATAACATATTATCTGCTTGCTTTCCTATTTGACGAATACAAAGGAGAAAAGCTTTTTGCAGTGTATCGTCATGAAAATTTCAAGGCATAAAAGAAGAATCCAACAAAACAAACGGTCACGGCCAAGAAGGAGGTCAGTGATTTGCTTGAGAATGCGTTCCCCGTGCATACCGAAATCTCCTTAGGTGAACTTCAATCTGCTCGGTCTGTATGCCCGTGTGTGTTTGTTCAAACATGCATTTGTGCGTTTCCGTTTGAGAGTGCGCGGCCGAGTCTGTGGATGCCAGCGGCAGCCCTCCCGCTCTCAAAGCCGAGAAAGCAGCCATTCTCGGAGCAATCAGAGCCCTGCCTGCAGGATCCCAGCCAAACCTCTCATCCTTAGTCTACTCGAGAGCTGCTTTAATTAACCATCATACCACAGATGGGATCGATTTTAACCCCCCCGCGCTCTTCGGGTCGCTCTCATTCTTTCTCTCCTTCTCCACCAACCTTACATGCCTTTCTCAACCCCCTTCTCTAAAGTCTTTCACCTAGCTCTCCTCCTCTGCCTCTCATCTCTTGGCCCTTCTTCTCTATGGTCTCCCTCTTTCTTTCTCTCTCTCTCTCTCCCTTATTCTCTCCTGTCTCCTGCACTCCACTCTCCTGTACACAAGTCACATAATTGAACTGGAATAGAGCCAGACTCAGGCCCCCTCCTCCTCCGGGCTGCCTGTTTCCCTGCATCCCTTGGCCTCACCTGCTCAATACCTTATTAGTGTCAGGATCTGTGGAGAGCCATTGCGGATTAACTAGAGAGATATGAGATTGATTTCTGCCCCTTGCAGATGAAATTGGGTTCGGTGCTCGTATCTGTAGGTGTGTGCGCGTGACGCGTGCGCTCTCGCCGTACAAAAGAGAGCGTGATGTGTTTTTCCTGTGCTCAGGAGTGTTTCTTTAGCAAGGAAAATGAAAGCCAGCTAATTAACTATCTGGAAGCCCACATGTGTCTCTGTGCCTCTATTCTAATTTCTTCTCATCTGCAGCTCTTGATTTTTTTTCTTCCTCCGCAGCGTCCGCCTCTGAAATTCTAATCTCAACTCTAATCTGCAAGCAATCGCGGCCAGAAATGACCTGTTGTGGCACATGCTTGCCTCGGCCTCGGCGTAAATAGCGTGCTATTGATTATTCATGGGTCCTGTGTGTCCCCGGCGCGGCTCGGCATGTCAAGGAGTTTAACAGGAGTTGCCTATTGGAGGAGAGATTAAGGTCTCTTGTGGAAATGGGCGGCTGTGCGGTGTGGAGAGAGAAGGCGGGGTGGTAATGACAGGTCTGTATGTGTAAGGTAGTGCTGTTGGGGTGGTATCAGCTGGGCCGTCTCTCTGTGTGTAAATAGTAGGGGGTCAGGGCTCTTGCACAAAGAGCTTCGCCCGATCCCTAGATTCAACTCGGTGGTTGACACAATGAATGTTAATGGATTGTTTTTTATGCGGCAGGACATGTTCGTCTGCTTGGCTTTATTTTTCGAACAGCTCCTGCGGTACTTCTTCAAACTGTTTTCAATGGACGATATGTTGCCTTGAATAAACAATCCACTATACGAGGAACTGTTTTGTAGTGTATGAAATAGGACTTCATTCACATAAATGCTAAACTATTAATGCTGTGCAGTGTTGTAGTACTTGAGACCAGACAAGACTCAAGTCCTTTTCAAGTCCATGTCCTTTTGCACCAGGTAGTTAGAGGAACTCAGTTATATGAACTAGCCACAAGGCCTCTGCATTTAACAAAATGGATGGAAGGCACCATGATCTAAACTGTTTTCATTGTTGTGTGTTTTGTGAATGTGGAGATTGAATGTAGAGATGCATGTTATGTAGTTGAAACAGCGAAAAGTTGGACTAAATCACCTAAGTATCACAAATTTCTTTTATATAGATCAAAGCTGAGAAAAAGCACAATGGCATAGACAAAGGCAGTAGGTAAATGTTGATTGCAGCAGTTTATATGCTGGATTAGACCCTGTTAGTGTTCTTATAACTAAAATTGCAAGCAGTTCCTTCTGTGTGAACATGCCAAAAACAGATACTTCTGCCAATAGTTCTATATGAACAGTGGAAAATGTCCTTTAGTGCAAAAGCCCCCTTTCCATCCTCATCAATTCAATGCATGTTTATTTCTATAGCGCTTTTACAATAGATTGTAAAGATAGTCAAAGCAGCTCAACATACAGTATAAGTTCTATAGAAACTGTCAGTCCAGTTTTAAGAGTTGAAGTTCAGTTTAGTTCAGTTCAAAGTGGTTTAGCCCAAATTTCACTGCTAAAAGTCCAAACACTGAAGAGCAAATCCATCGATGCGCAAATCCACATGTCCCAAACCAAGTAAGCCGGTGGCATCATCACTGAGAGTGAACATCAAAACTCGTGCTTGAACTCAAATTTGGAAACTGATGCTTCAAGCTGATTAATTCTTATTACATTAGGTTTTCTGGAAGTTAAATCAAATTCTCATTGGCTCTTCCCTGCTTCATCACAGATAGCAACATCATGCTTTAAGAGATGTGTTTATGATTGAGAAGCATGTAAAGAGTGGATAAGGATTACATTTTCAGCATTTAGCAACATTAGATTTTGACTTGATAAAAATTATGCTAAGTAAAACAAAACTATTGATTGCAGCTGTGATTGCAAAGAATTGTCTTTTGATGTTTTTGCCATAAATTATTTTGACTGAACTTGTATGTCATGCTTCTCTTATATTGAGCATACAGTGCTCAGCATAATTGAGCACAGTCCATTTTAAAAATGAATATTCTTATTCTCAGTGAATATAGGCAATGCATTTTGGTGCATTTAAACAAAACAGATTTATTAAACAGATATATTTATTAAAATAATATTTTAGTCACTAAACATATTTAGAAATTGAAAGATAATACAATTAAATTCAAGCTAAATACAGAATAAAAATTACAACCTAAAAAAAATTATCTTGATTTTTCCTTTTTAAAATTTGTATTTAATATTTTTCTATAAAATATAAATTTGAGTGTACTAGTTTTTGAACTGTTATTGTAAGTTATATTGTTAGATAAGCTCCAGATTTGGCTTCAGTACTGACTAATCTAATGTATATGCACAAATTTAATATTGTACAGCTTCCTATTAAAATATGAACTTAAAAGATAGATTTGAGATGTGTACTTTTTAGTGTTGCCAGATTGGAAATGTCAAAGTATCGTACCAGAACCTCAAAATGATCATATTCGGGGGAAAATTATCATACACGAGTCAAACGGAGAGCTTAAAGATATTATCTAGTCCTTCTCACCCTTCTTTTCAGCACAATTGTTTTTTTCTTTATTGCTAAAACAATTGACCTCAACCTGAAAATTACTGACCTAAGCTTGGCCACGCGGCAGGAATGTTAACTCGAGAGAGAGCCTGTCTTCACGTTGATTGGCTGAGAAGATGTAACGTAAGATGAGATAGAAAACGTGCGTAACTCCAGGTTTTCCTCAGTAGACAAAAGATGCAGCTAGATCAATAAGTATGGAAGCCCTAAGATTACAATGAAATCATTTTAATTCTATAAAATTATGAAATTAACGTACATAATAGGATTTTTTAAATTATTGTTTGTACATCGTACAGAGGTCGAAATAATCGTGCAAATATGATAATTATCGTACGTCTGACATCGTTGGTACTTATATATGCTTAACACTGCATTTATTTTAGACGTGTTAGGTTTAAAGGTAGGACTGGAATAATAGAATTTAACATTTAAGGGTCTATTGTTACTAAATAAAATTTTTAAGATATAAAACAGCATTTTGAAATATAAACGATTTGTAATTATTATTTTAAAATGTAACTGCACATGTATACTGTATTTTCAGTATTGTATGTTTCAATATTGTGTGTAAATATGTACTTTAAAACAACAGGACCAGGCTGAAAAAAGGCTGTCGCCTCACAGGAAGAAGGTCGCAGGTTCGAGGCTTGGCTGGTCAGTTGGCATTTCTGTGTGGAGTTTGCAAGTCCAAAGACATACGCTATAGGTGAATTGGGTATGCTAAATTGGCCATAGTGTATGTGTGCGAATGAAAGTGTATGGGTGTTTCCCAGTGATGGGTTGCTGCTAGAAGGGCATCCACTGCATAAAGCATATGCTGGATAAGTTGGCGGTTCATTCCGCTGTGGCAACCACAGATTAATAAAGTGTCTAAGCAAAGAGGAAAATAAATGAATGAATAGTCATTGTAATAGTTCTTATAATTGTATGAGTAGGCCATTAGCTTTAAAAACCAAAATCATACAATTTTGTATGTACCCCACCTCAGCTTGTTGAGTAGAGGTGTTCTATTACATTTCCAAGCCTCTGAACACAATTTATGCCTAGAACATGTTAAAAAAAACACATAGATTGTGAAGGTGCCATATTTAGGGAAGAGACAAGACTCTCTTATTAAATGGCCACTTAGTAACCATCTAGAGCACCTTTTTTGGGGGTGAAAACATAAACATTTGCTTTCAATCTAGAGGTGCTACTGATTCATATCAGTTTCCCTCAGTTTATTGACTTGCCACAGAACATGCTCTTGACTGAAGAAAATGAGAAAATAAATGAGACATCTAGTGATATGGATAATGCCTTTCAGCAGGTGATCACATCGCACTATGGCTTCTATGTGTGTGTTTGCGGCAGTTTCTGACCTCGAAACACAGAGTCCAAGCTTATTGTGGTGTAATTTCCTCGTCCAAAGGCTGGAGTGTTTGTGTCAGAGCGAGGCCTCGGTGTGATTGCCTCTCCGTCACCAGTGTAAACCGAGGATAATGCTACGGCCACCTTCCCCGCTGCAAAAACGGGATCAACACAATCCAATTTCTCTCTCTGTGCAAAGATGGAATAATTTGAAAGAATGGAGTCGCCAAGCCCAGCGCCTGGGATCCAGGGGGGAAGATAAAGCGCTGTTAAAAAACAGCCATTACGAGAAGAATTGGGCGAGAGGTGTTTCAGGAAAACAGAACCCCCAAGTCGACAATACAGATGGGAAGTGGCTTCCAAAACATCAAGTGAGAGAAAGCCACGGGTAAATTGAGGTGTCTAACTAGCAATCTAGTCCAAAACAGAGCTCTGGAGAGACATGAGACATGCGGAAACATATTTTATGTGGATTACAGCTTAGATGCAGCAAGATGAGGTTTCCATGCCACGGGAGAAACTTGCAATGCACTGCTTTGCATTCGCCAAGTCTACAATCTTCAAGAATCTAGGAGAATGTGGTGTCGAAGGTACGCTTTTCCTTGTGCGATTACTAAAAATATCCCGTTTTGTTTCAAAGCAGCTGGGCTCCAAAGCATCTCAAGTGCTTTGGAATCAGGTTTGTGTCTTCGCATGACAAAAACCTCAACCCGTAGGGGGAAAAAAGTTTGAAAAGCTCTCGAAAAGTCACCAGTTCCAAGCTACAGTTGAGCCCCTAATTGCTTTCAGGTGTCTTCCTCTCAATGCACAGTGACTCCGCCACCAGAAGGAGGGCAGAAGTGATTTGTGTAGATGTTGGCATTGCAGGAGGCCGGAGTGAAGCTGGGATGGGTTGGAGTAATCAGGATGGGGAACACACCCCCACCTCTCGTCTATGTGTGTCAGACAGGCCCACTCTGATGAATGGACCCTAGATTAGAGCTCACACAGGGCAGGCGCAGGCCTCAGGTGTGCAACCTAATGCATCGATGCTCAAGAGTGTATTTGTGTTGGAGCGCGAGTGTAGGTGTTCATGCGACTTGAAAAGCTTGCTTCTTCTAAGGTGGAAAGACTCCTTGCAGCATTTTTGTGCAAGGTCACAATATGAGTTGCGTGACGATAACGTGAGAGCCTTTTATATCATCTCCTGTGCTACTAAAGATGAGGTTTCTGTTATTTAGAGAACAAAATCTGCATGGAAACTTTCCCATCTTCTTAAAGAAAGTAGTTTCGACTGGAATGAAAGTACTGTATTTTGAAAATGTGACCACACCAAGACTCATAACTGGTAAAGCATGACACAAGTATTGTAGTATTTGGAGGACATCATAATGTCCACCATATAGTCAACCAGAGCTGGCATATTCAAGATTTTCCAGGACACAAATGCACTTCTGGTTGAATGTGAGAGAGACTATGTGCAACTATGGGATGCATGGAACTAAGGCTGTCCAGCAGGGGGGGTTGGCAGTCAGCGGAGAGGGCCAATGGCTGAGGCTGTGTGGCTAAGTGTCTCATCAGCATCCTACTCATGTTCCAGGCCCACGCTCTAACTGCGCCCTGACTTGATTGTAATTGCCTGAATTCGGCTCCCGCTGCTCCATCCTGGCAATATAACTGCCACATTTTAACCCCAGCAAGCCTAGACACTGCCACACAGCCCTTTGGCTGTTTTGAAGGATGTTATATTTGACTCCACTTGGGCAGCATCTGTGCATATATGGTCAAAGGTTTCTAAATATATTGCCATTCTTTTCAATTTCAATTGCAGTCAAGTAAGGGGACAAATTAGATTTTATATCCCCCTCAATTATTTTGGGTTAAATATTTAATTCTGTTGCAGTAAGTGCTAGAGCACGATGCCAGCAGGAGAAAAGGTTGTGGGTTTGAATTCCATGACGAACCTTTAATATACTACTCTTTTTTTAAATTGTGAATTGAGTCATATAGGCTTTTTAAAATTGCAAATCTGTAAAACAAAATTACGATGTATTCAATTTTATTTTTCGTAGATACCTTCTGGTAAATTAAGTCAAGCATGAAATGCCTTGCCATCATAAAAATATAAATAAAATCAAACAACATTTGGAAGATGCTGTTACTCTTTTATTCTTTATCTATTTTATATTTTCCTGTATTTATACACTACCTCTATTCTATTCTATTCAATTCTATTCTATTATTATGATTAACATACTTGATTTGTAAGTTTGTTCACTATTTGTTCCAAATTTGGCTTTTTAATCCAATGGTTGAGTTGGTTCATATTTGACCAAAATTTTTGGTTAATACCCTCATCTTTTGGTTAAAAATCTCATCTTAGAGTACTTTCTTTCGATCTGACTTTTTCTTTAACATGTATTCACTCATTTATCTACCGACCTACTGATTTAAGACCTTATATTTGTTCTTTTTGAAACCTATGAGAGTGTTTACAGTATGGTGGTGAATTTTATCATGATATGCCCAAATAAAAATTCTTAATAATTATTTTTGTTACTGGTTTTGAATAGGGATGTCCTGATAAGGTTTTTTTGCCCTTGAGTCTGAGTCATTTGATTTTGAGTATCTACCGATACTGAAACCCAATCATATACTTCTATAATACATAAAAAAGATTAATGAAGAGTGAAGAAACAGATCCAGGATGTTCCTTATTTTTTATTTAATTCACCTTAATTTATCATTCAACAACTCTGTTAACAAACACTTCTGTAAGGTAGCTTGAACAATATTTTGGACTTTAGTGCAACAGAAAATCTATAAAAAATCTAATATAAAAACAAATAGCACCTCAACTTAAAATACCCGGCAGGCAATCCTAAGTTGACATACAGCTGAAGTTAAAGTTATTAGCCACCCTGAATTTTTAGCCCACTGTTTATTTCTAAACATAATAGTTTTAATAACTCATTTCTAATAACTGGTTTATTTCATCTTTGCCATGATGACAGTAAATAATATTTGACTATATATTTTTTCAAGACACTTCTATACAGCTTAAAGTGATATTTAAAGGCTTAACTAGGTTAATTAGGTTAATTAGGCAGGTTAGGGTAATTAGGCAAGTTATTGTATAAAGATAATTTGTTCTGTAGATTATCAAAAAAAGGGGTTAATAATTTTGACCTTAAAATGTTTTTTAAAAAAAATAAGAACTGCTTTTATTCCAGCTGAAATAAAACAAATAAGACTTTCTCCAGAATAAAAAATATTATCAGACATACTGTGAAAATTTCCTTGCTCTGTTAAACATCTTTTGAGAAATATTTTAAAAGGACAAAACAATTCAAAGGGGAGCTAATAATTAAAAATGATTAGCCCCTTAAAGCAAATTTTTTTTTGATAGTCTACAGAACAAACCATTGTTATACAATAACTTGCCTAATTACCATAACCTGCCTAGTTAACCTAATTAACCTAGTTAAGCCTTTAAATGTCACTTTAAGCTGTATAGAAGTGTCTTGAAAAATATCTAGTCAAATATTATTTACTGTCATCATGGCAAAGATAAAATAAATCAGTTATTAGAATAATAATAAATAATAATAAACGGGGGTAATAATTCAGGAGGGCTAATAACTCTAAGTTCAACTGTATATTTGTATATATATATATATTCGAGTCCTGATCGGAAGGTAACGTCCGATTCCGAGTCTGAAACTGTGATAACGTGATCGGATATCGGGCCCAATCACAAGATCGGAAATCGGGCCCGATTTGGATTTGGACATCCTGAATTTTGTGCTTCTTTTGGGTTACATTTATTTGACTCCTATCTAAAAGACTTGAATAGTTAGCCGTACTTAGCCTGAAGTACTTTCACAAAGTGCAAGTCAAACAAATGGCCATTACCAAGCCATCTTTTAATGAATGGCTTGACGATTTACCTACATTCCATTAAAACTTGGAAAATCAAGAAGTACATCCAGACACCTCTTGAAGTCGATGCATTGTGCCAGCGTGAGCGTGTGACTTCCTGCTGCATGGCAGGAAGTGTATGGCTCAGACCGGCAGGGTTAACTTCACATCTCCCCTGCGGAGCTCCTCTCTCTGTGATAATAGTTGCTCGCGTAATGAAGAGCAGCCTGCTAGCCAACAGGTGGTCCTTTTTAAAGAGCCTAGCCACTGCACTCAGGACTGAAAAAAAAAAAACTGCCATGCTAAAATGTGTCAGAATCTAATGTTCCGCAGAATGAAAAACCTGTTTTCTTCCCTTTGTTCAGCGCTAGAGATTCAGCCTTGTTCGCTATTGTTCCCCGCACAAACGAGCAACAGTCTTTTTTGACACAGAGCCATGGGGGGAAGAAAGACTGAAGCTGACTAGTCACAGGAGAGAGGCAGAGGGGGAAAAAAAGCTTTCTTTCCTTCTTTTTTTGGAGGGTTGAAGCCCATTAAGAGTTTGGGAGTTATGAATGGTTATGAGTCCATGTCTCTCCCTCGCACAATATAGGAGAAGCAAAGAAAACCTAACTGGCTTTTCTTTAGACTTGCAAAAAAGTCTTAATCACATACAGGCAGAACAGAAAAGATAGTAAAAGCCAACGAAAGGGAGAGAAAGTGTGTGACAGAGAGAAACCTGTAAACGAATCAGGACGGAAGTACCTTTTGCTACAGACAGAATGGCTGGGTGAAGTGGAGTGGTTGGGGGTGGGGAATGGAGTTAATCCTCTGGGGGCCTCAAAATGTTCCCCTCTGTCCCTATAAAATCATGAGAATATAGCCATTGACCGCTCTAAAGACTTCTTTGGTTTGGGTAATATGCTGAATATTTGGTATGCCTCTACACTTCATTCCCACTGATGTTCCGTTAATGGAAACTTGAACATTTTAGGCCAAGTTTGGACGAGAGTTCTTTAGATAAAAAAAATCCTTCATATTAAAGTAAATAGGTACTGAGTTTTTGGATAAACAAGATGTGAATATTCCAATACAATCTCAATTCGATTCTTTTTGATTCTTTAGTGGCTAATTCGAATTAATTCATATGATCTCATTCCTACAGTTTAGTACGATTTGCTCATCCCTCTGTGATGTTTGGGTTTAGGGGCAGGGTTGGGTGCCACGCCTCCTTTTAAAAATAGTACGTTTGCGTAAGACTGAACCCTACGAATTTGTACAAACTAGCCACTACACTGACAAAACGTAAATTAGTTACGTTTCCTCATGAGATC
Source organism: Danio aesculapii (assembly GCF_903798145.1). Lineage (NCBI taxonomy): Eukaryota > Metazoa > Chordata > Actinopteri > Cypriniformes > Danionidae > Danio > Danio aesculapii. Next base: position 7,327,046 of record NC_079451.1, on the reverse strand, counting down.
AGGCTGTTAATTATTTAGCATTGCTGTAAAAACGAATTTTGCTGAGGTTATAATGTTATACGTTTTTTAGCGACACCAGTGGCCATGAAGTGAATTTCAAAGTGAAAAACATTTTATATGAATCAATGCCAAAACACACTCAGGACAAAGTTATTTTTCATTCTTTGATAAGAAGTAAAAAGATTGTAAATGCAAGTTTTGAATTGTTATTTATTTTTTGTGGCTAATTCTTATCTCATTCATACATTTTAGTATGATTTGCCAGCCTAATCTCATGAAGAAACATATAACTATTTTACATTTTGTCAGTTTAGTTGCTAATTCGTAAGAATTTGTACGAGTTCAGTCATACGAAAATGTACAGATTTAAAAAGGAGGCGTGGCACCCAACCCCGCCCATAAACTCAATCGTCATTGGTGGATGAGCAAATCCGACTAAATTGTACAAATGAGATCATACGAATTCATACGAATTAGCCACTAAATCAAAAAGTTACGAATTGCCATGAGATTTTGTCGAATTTGCTTATCCTCCAATGAGGGATAGAGTTAGGGGTGGGGTTTGGGGCATGCCTTTTTTTAAAAATGGCATGTTTTCATAGAAATGAAATGATATAGCCACTTTTCTGACAATATGTACAATGGTGAAGTTTCCTCGTGAGATCAGGCTGAATAAACTGATGAGCATCAAGACACTATCCACACCACTGAAAGCAATATTTAGACATGTGCTACTCTCTTTCCTCTCAAAAACAAAATTGAAAAAAAAGAAAGCATCTAATCACAATATGGATATTTCTGAACAAGCGTTGCTATTCGTTCATTAAAATGACACTGTCAACACAGTTATATATATAGATTATTATAAGATAATAAAGTATATTTGAGACTATAGCTTCAATGGATCCATTTCTTTACATAACATTCTAGCATAATTACGAATATTGCATAAGCATTTGTTTCATGTGTCATAAAACAAAGTGTGTGTAAACATCACCTCCTTTTGATTTTCCTTCACATAAAAATTGGTTTACAGATTTTTAAAGATGAACTAGGAAGTCGAGGAACGTCTCATTCCCTAAGTATTCCTAAGTATAAATATCCCAGTATTTCCAATTTCTTTCCTTTTCTAGAAGTTTTTATATTTATTTTTTGTCAATTTTATTAGCCATGTAATCATGTAATTTTAATTGATTGGCTACAGAACAACCCACTTTAATTTAATAACTTGACTTATTAACTTGTCTAATTAACCTAATAACCTAGTTAAATTGCACTTGCACAAATAAGCTGAATGCTAATATCTATAAAAACAACTAGACAAATATTAAGTACTGCCATCATGGCAAAAGGTGAATAAATGATAATAATTGTTAGTTAATTGCTGTCATTAACATTAGAAAATAATTATAAAACTATAACATTAAGAATATTAACAAATAAAATAGTCTCTATATTAAACAGCACTTAAATAAATTCACGAAAGGGCTAATGTTTGTAAATAACTGTATATAGCCCCCCTAAATCGATAGGAGGTAAAATAAATATTAAGCATTGATGAAATACCTTTAATTAAAACATAAAACACTACTCAAGTCTTGTATATATATATATATATATATATATATATATATATATATATATATATATATATATATATATATATATATATATATATATATATATATATATAAATATATACAAAAAAAATCTATCAATCTGTCGAAAAAGTCAAGTAAGGACAGGGACAGACAGTCCTGGATTTAGATTTACTTCACCTGCTTGCGTTCTCAGCTTAATGACCAGAGGAACAAACGGACACTGTGGAGCCATCCTTCAGAACAAAGGCCTTAATTCACTTTTATAATCCATTTGTTATTGTCAGGCCAATTTGTTCTCTTAAGCTACATAAGGGTCTCAGCTTGAGACAAAAGCTGGGGGGTAACAATGGACGACTCCCCCCGTTTGCTTTGTTACTCTTCAAGTACACACCTCCCAGGGTGCATTGCGGGCCTTTTTCGGGCTCAGAAAGCTGGAGCAAAAATTAAAGAGACTTGGCAGGACACCTGGAGGAGTCAGCTTCTGCTTCCCACTTCACTGTTACAACAGATCGCAGCCCTCACACGGTGAATTCCTACAAGTCCTGTGTTTTGACAAGCCTTCACTCAGGCAGTTTTAATTACCTGTCATGATGGAGTTGTGGGGATTGTGAATGTGGGCCTGAGCTGAGGGGAACAGGAGATCGAGGTACAGCGAGAGCCAAACATGCCTTTTGTGATGTGTGCAAATGCCCTCTGTTGGAAGAAAGAAATCGGTCATTTACTGTACGCACACTCATGTCACTGACATATGCGCTGATTCTGCTGAAATGTTATTTTGGGGACCATAAACGTTTGTCTGGATTTACAGGTTATAGTTATTTTTCTGATTAAAATGTCATTTTAATGCCACTTATTCAACTACCCATGACATTTCTTCCAAATTTGCAATAACAAAGCAGTCAATTAGAGCATCTAAATTTGTATCAATTCAAAAGTACCATGTTTTCAGACATATAATATTTATATATTCATTTAGACAACTTCAGAAGAGTTACTAAACCAATATTTGGTGAAATAACCCGTTTTCAATCAAAAGAAATGAAAACATTTGTTATTCTGACCAAATTTTTACCCTCTCAGGGAGGTGATTGACAATCTTGATGTGTAAATCATATTGTTTAAATATTTTTGTCCCGATTATTGTTAAATTATTGAACCAACAACAACAAATGGATGTTGGGATATGTGTGCTATTTAATATGTATAATTTGTGTTGTCTAATAATGTGTAATGTACTGTCTGGCCATATACGTCCACGAAAACGTTACAAACAAACAACTGTACTTTTGTAAAAATAAATGTATGAATAAATATTTGAATGGGAAACAATGGTGTTAGACCTTCATAAAATAAATGAAATGTTAAAAACTATTGATTTTATTCAAATCCACAGCTAATTTTCAGCATTTTCTCAGTGGTCATATTTGATATATAATTAGTTTTATTCAGAGATTCAGAAAATAGCTTTCCCTTTTCAATTTTAATAGACCTTTAACCATTAATACAGTGAAGTTCCATGGAGAGGCCAGAGATGATGAAATCTGTGAGTCACAGCAGCAGCTACTGCTGTCCGCTCAAACTGCCTGCCGCTTGCAATCACATTCACATTTTCTTTAAGCAGTCACCTCTACCCTCAATCACATGTAATAATCATAGATCATTTTTAACATGTTAACATATTCATGGACCTCTCGCTGGCATGGCTGCCTAACAATTATGCTTCAGATATTTCTTAAAATAGACAGCCAAAATGAACAGGATTTTCCACAAAATAAAATTTGAGGCAGGGATTTGTATATTCTTGTCAATATGATGATGCCATTTTGATCTTTATCCAGTTTATTAGTGTTCATATACAGTGCTCAGCATATATAAGTACATCCCTCACAAATCTATTTTTTAAATTCATATTTTTAATAGGAAGCTTTACAATATTATATTTGTGCATATACATTAGATTAGTCAGTGATGAAGCCAAATCTAACAAAATAACTTATGATAACGGTCTAAAAACTAGTACACCCAAATTTATATCTTATAGAAAAATATTAAGTACAAAAAGAGGAAAAATCAGAAGCAAAATAATAATAATAATAACAATAATTGACATTTTTTAGGTTGTAATTTTTTTGCAATATATCATTCAATTTCTAAATATGTTTGGTGACTAAAATATTATTTTAATAAATATATGTTTAATAAATCAGTTTTGTTTAAATGCAACAAAATACATTGCCTACTGTATATTCACTGAGAATTGGATACACATTTTCAAAATGGACTGTAGTCAATTATGTGGAGCACTGTAACTATATTCATTTTTTCATTAGATTACACAAAAATATATGTAATGAACAATAAAAACAAGAATATAAAATTCATTAAAAAAAGTGCCAAACAAGAATGTAAATGATCCTGGAATTTTTATTTCTTTTTCTTCTTTTTTAATTCATGTTCTCCATCTTCCTTATTTTTCTAACATGGCAATATACAATGAGAGCTACTGCTGAATTTACAGTTGAATGTAATTCTGATAATACAGATTTGCTGAAATATATTGAAATTCCAATGTCAGAGATATTGTTGTTGGTATTAATTGTTTTAATATTTCATACCTTAATGTTTAATTCTTTTAAATAATGTTTCATGGGCTTTAATAATCATAATATCAAACCGATAACACTTTATAATAACTACACACTATGAATCATTTAACTCTACATTAATATATGTTAGTAAGCAGTTTATAACTGCAGCTACAAATGCTCTATTCTTAACTTATAAGCACATTTATACTTTGCTTAATGATTGTATTTTCATACTTTGTTAAAAATTTATTTTTCATTACTAAATTAAGTATTGCATTATTTACAAACCATTTGTACTTATTCAGAATAAATTAATAAATTATTAATAAACTATTAAAATCAACATTTATACATCTTATTTAAGCATAGTAACGGTTACTATGAATGTTAATAAATGCTTTATTAACTCACCTTCATCCAGTTTTCTGACCTAATCTAAAGTGAGGACTATTTATGCTTCATAAATCCCTTATAAATGACAATTAAAGGCTCAGTATCAAATGAACATTAATCTTTGCAGTCTTATCTAAACAATAAAATTACTGTAAAGTTTAAACATTGCAGAATAACAGGAGTTATTCAAATACAACATAAAATTGGATAATAAAAACAATAAGTTAACAATTTATTAACATTTCAATGTAATTTAGTGATGTTTAAACTGTACAGTAATTTTATTTTAGATAAGGTTGCAAAGATTAATTTTTTATTTGATAGTTTCATTGGTGTATCTTCAAATGAATAGAAATAATCGCTTATGTTCTTTTTTCCTGTTTAGAATTTAACTAAACCATTAATTGTAAGAAATAAAATATATAAAGGAAATAAATTGTCATTTATAAGGGATTTATAAAGCATTATTAGTCCTCACTTTAGATTAGGTCCCAAAACTGGATGTAGTTGAGTTAATAAAGCATTTATTAACATACAAATGAACTATTAGTAAATGCCTGAATAAGATGATATATGAATGTTAATTTGAATAGTTTATTAATAACTTACTCATTCAGAATTATCTTAAAAAAACAACAACTATTCTTAAATAACTGGTTTGTAAATAATGCAATACTTAATTTAGTAATAAATAATTAACAAAGTATGGAAACACAATTATTAAACACATTAAACATGTGCTTATAAGTCAAGAATACTGCATTTGCAGCTGCAGTTATAAACTGCTTACTAATGTTTATTAATGTAGAGTTAATGCTTAACAAAATGAATTCACTATATGCTAATGCTTAATAAATGATTCATAGTGTGTAGTTACTATAAAATGTTACCAATAAACCTTGTGACCCATTACATTGCACATTCAGAAGATGAATACATTTTCCAAAGAATAAAAATACTAAACAGTTGCAAAAAGCTGAGGAAAAAATACATAAGAAAAACACCATCAAATCAGATGCACATTTATTTACATAAGCGATGTACAAAAGAAACAATACGACACATGTATGAAAAAACTAAACGTTTTACATACATTTTTATAGATATAACATATTCACTGACACGCTCTCTGAAATGCTCAGTTCTCCACATGACCAAAAGGATGAATTCCTGACGAGAAAGAAAAAAAACATAGAAAGCAAAAGTGCATGTGTCAGTATGAAAACTCTGCGTTTGCGGACTGGAATTCGTTGCTTTTCTTCATCAAGGCAGCTTTGACGGCACTGATCTTCCCATCGAGCTCAGCCAGACTGTAGTTCTGTGAAAACAAGAGCGTTTTCATCAGCTAATACCTTCTCTTTCAACAGCGGGACCTTCGTATTTTTTTCTCTCCATGAAAACGCAAATGAATCAGTAATGGAACTTACCTGCGACATTGAGGCTTTAGGTCGTTTGTGCGAGTAATTCTGGGCGAAAAAAAGAAATGAAAGCATGAAACGAATGCTGATTTATATGAACAATGCACATCAGGCGTCATTCAAAAACACGTTGCGGCATTTATCTCAATATCAGACTAAACAAAAACAAAACAAAAAAAACTATTACAAGGCTGCTTTCACAAGGGGGAGAAAAAAAATACAGCAAAAAGGGGAGAAAAATGTAATGGCAGCCAAAACAAAAAAGCCGAACCAAGGACGAGCGTAAGTGGACAGAAACGGCACATGATTAGAGTATGAAACGGAGATGTCCTTCAGCATCACTCAATCACTGCCAACAAACCCGAGCTGCTTTGGACTTGCGCTGATTAATAGTATTAAGTGGGGGCCATTGGGATTCTTTCTGTCACCCAATGGCCCTTTCATTTGTTCCGTCTATCTCTTTTTATCTATTACCCATAATTTATCTCCATTTTAATCACTTTTCATGGGTGCATATGGACCCACTTGGCAGATGCATGATATCCGCTCACCCTGGTCAGTAGAGTTCAATTAATTCATTCGACTTGCTGAAAGCTGCGGCGCAAACTAAGAAGATCAGCATATTTGACGCCACTCAATGTCCCACTTTACTGGCAATATGCAGACAGACACACACACACACACATTGTAAAGGACATGGAAATCAGCTAGCTTTCAGCCCAGCATTGAACTAAGTGAAGCTGGTGTGAGGAGGCGTAGAAACGGTTCAAGAGCACTTACTCAGCTAACTTTGATGGGCTACAATCTGACAGGGATAACAAATTCTGAAGTGAGCGAAAAAAATATATATCACTCATATCAGCTTTTAATGGTTTTGAAGAACTCTCCGGCTGACTGTCGTGAGCGCAGGAGGAAACACATATGCGAGAAGGACGTGTTGTGGTACAGTGGGAAAAACAAACAAATATTACTAAATGGGTCAAAAGAGGCCATGTATTATTTATATTTATGTATCATGCATCATAAATGGATACAGCTAGGGTACCTTAACACAGTGTTTCTCAACCACGTTCCTGGAGGGCCACCAGCTCTGCACATTTCTCCATGTCTCCTTAACCAAACACACCTGATTCAGATTATCAGCTCATTAGCAGACTAAAATGGGTGTGACAGGCAAAGGAGACATCCAAAACAAGCAGTGCTGGTGGGCCTCCAAGAATGTGGTGAGAAACACTGCCTTAACATGACACATGCTTTACAAACAGAAAAAACATTTATGCATACTTGAAATGTGTAAAACAAACAGAGGTAATGGGAATTTGTATGGTATGCTAACATTAATTTGCATGATAACAGCATTCTCGATACCTAAAAATGTTTCAAAGTTATCATATGGGGTCAATCTAGGGTCATATATACTTGCAAAATGAAAGAAAGTTTTGCAAACAAAAAATAAATTATTAAACAAAAAAAAAAAATATATATATATATTTAATAATAATAATAATAATAATAATAATAATAATAATAATAATAATAATAATAATAATAAATAGCAAAGCAAAAATTAATTTGAGAAAAAAAAATTGCTAACAAAAATAAAGAACCCAAAAGGGAAAATTAAGTTGAGAAATAAAAAAAAAGACAGAAAAACAAAAACTGCAAATAAAAATCAGTGCAAAAAAGCTATATATATTTGCAATAAAAAAACTATATATTTTTGCAAAACATTTAATAGCATTGCCTTTAGAAAAGCCGTATAATAAATTGCAATGGTCCTTTTAATTTGCATTTTAGTCAACCGTGAGTTTGCCATGCGGTTTTCACTTTGCGTTTGCGTTTACGGCAGGCCTGGACCTACTGGGCTGTAACAGGGTATATACAGGAATCAGAGAACGAAATTAAGGCCTTTTTCAAGACTCTTTCCATACGTTTTAAGACCTCATCGGCGACATTTTAACTTACAGTCTATTTACCAAATACTGGTTGTAAACTAATACATTATTCATATACTGAATAAAAGTGTTTGCCTGGTTACTGCAGTAAACAAAGCAGTGTGATGTAAAATCTAGCAGGATTTTATCGATTTCTGACTACACAGCATCCCAATATTCAAAGATTAAATTCATGCAAACTTTAGCAAACAAAATGTAATACTTTTCAAGGGCCTTAAATTTCTCTTTATCAAGTTTTAATACTTTTTAAGACCCTGCAGACACCCTGTGTAAGACCACCTCTCTGAAACTGCCCAAGTTTCCTTGACTCCGCCCCCTTTTCAAATCAGGGCCACAAAGTGAAACGCGAATAATTAAAGTGCAAATATTTTATATTTTCGTTTTTTATTTTGCACTGCTTAATTTTCATTTGCAGATTTAAATATTTTTTTGTTAGCAAAATTTTTTAAAACTTAATTTTCACTTTGAGTTCTTTATTTTTGTTAATTTTTATTTCTCAAAACGTTGCGATTTTTGGAGATTTGCATTAATTGATTTATTTTTTTGCTCAATCCTCTATTTTTCTTGTTTGCAAAAGTTTCTTTTATTTTTAATTTAAGGTAGATTAGCCAGGCTTCATCGGAAGTAAGGCTGCAAGATATAGGAAAAAAACGGACATTGCGATATTTTGTTTTGCTGCCATATATATTGCGATATGAATATAATTGACCAGATGATTTTTAAAAGCTCTATTTGGGAAGATTTCATTCATTTAGATCAACTTGACTTATTAATATTTTACTATGCAGCGCATCGGCATAAAATATAATAAACTACAAGCATATATAAATATGAAAGAGCAAAAATAAAAGTTAAATAAAGCATGCTTTATGGTTTACTGGGGAGATTAAAAGTAATCAAAGACAATGAAATGTAAAATATCAGGGTTATTGTACAAATAATTAAAAATCTTTGAATTAAATCTTTAACAAACAATCTAATTTTGCAATATGACTATTGCGGATACATCATTGCAATATACGATATATTGTTCAGCCATAATCAAAAGCATCACTAGCATTTCTACATTCTGTAGCTGAGGCCATATAAATTCTGTAACACAGAAAATCAAACTGATAAAGAGAATCCAGTCATGATCAAAACGCATTTTGCATACGAAAAATGTTACAGATGAATAAATAAAAAGTATGTGAATCCTGCATGCTTTGTGTCAATAGAGTGACTTCGTTAACCATATACATATTAATGTATGAATGAAGCTTGCAGTGTTTTCAGTATTTACCTTCTCTCTATATGAATTTCTGTATTATACTTTTAGAATAGAATCACACTGACAATTAGTTTAAAAATCTAAGACAAAACTCCCTACAAGAATCACTGAATGTCTGGTTCTCAGTGTTTATAAGACACAGTGGATGCTCAAAGAGTGTAGAACTTGTGGAATGACACCGCTAAGATGAACAGACTAATTCAATATCTGATCTTCCACTCCTCCAACAAACAAGGTCACACATACACATACATTCTCTCTCGCTCTTTTTCCCACCACTTACTGTGGAGTGGAAGTACTCCGGGGAAAGACCCTCGAGCTCCAGAATTCGATCTTCAAGTTTCTTTAGTCGCTGATAAACGCTTTGTGGAACTGGACCTGCAAAGAGACGGATACAGTAACAGAGTTTCACATTGTGAAAAACAGCACAAATAAATAAACTTCCTCTTGTTCTTTTGTGGAATCAAATCTACCTGGTGGAAGTTTAAGGTGAGATTCCATGTTGTGGAGCCTCTCCTCAACGGCAGAGTTTCCACAGTCTCGGTTGATTGATCCCTGCGGCTGCTCTCCCAGATCAGCATGTGCCCCTCTGGTTTGGGGTCCGTATGTATTTATAACACGAGTCACTGCAAACAAACACCAATTAATGCTCCATGAATTAACCAAATGTGTTAATATTCATCTACACTGTGAGGGCCACAACATGAATTACTGTTATGCTTTTTAATATATTTATATATTTTTAATATTAAACATTAACATATTTTTTTCTAAGATACTTTGAAGATAATTTTTAAAAGAGCAGGGATGCAAACTAAACACTGAAAAAGGTGAAAAATGCAATAAATAAATAACCAATAATTAAAAATAATACAAATCTCATATAATCTATGCCGATCTTGTAGTTGACCAACTTTGAACTTAATAATGTGGATCCACAGCAAAAGGTGAGGAGTTTGCATAAATCTCTGGCAACAATATAAATTAATACTATAATTTCTTTAATTTTTTTCTCGATTATTGTGATAGGACAGTAGATATTGTCAGGAAGTGACGTTGGAGAGAGGGGGAATGGGAAAGGTCCACAAGTCGGGACTCAAATTCAGGATATGTACAGGCTGCCGGCGGCAACATTATATTTATTATTCAGTTTTAAATAGTATAACCGCATCCAATTAAAAAGTATAACCGCATATAATATTAAGTTTCCTTACAAAGAAAATACACATGGCTAACCTTTAACATGACTCTTGAAACCAGGATATGGTGTAAAGACTGCATCAGTTCTTGCACAGCTGTCTTCTGCACACCACACAGGGAAAAAATATTGTTAGTTTGTACAGCAAACCAATATAAAACCTCTGCTCCTTATAATAATAAAACCTCTGATCTTTATAATAATCATTTATTAACAGCCTTAGTGTGTGTATAAATTAACTTCCTCCATCTCATTGACATGGAAGTACGTCATTGATTACATTACAGAAGAGTCCACAACTGAAGGAATATCTGAAAGGGGTAATATGGAATGCCCTAAACCCTTAAGCACTTGGTAATTAATATACACTGTGAATGCAAGTCGCTACTGCGATGACACATTCGTATTGCATTGTGGGATATATAGGTGGTGGAGTGCACACATGAAGCAGACTCATACCCTCAATCATAATCGAGGAGTCAAGCGTGTGCCCATGTAAACCTCCCTTGTCCCATTGACAGAATTGACCACAAATTAAAATTGATAGGAGGATTCCTCATTCCCCATGAATTTTCCTGTATGTGTCTAGCGGAGTGGAACGCAGCCATATTCTAAACAGCCACTTTATTCTGTACACCTCTCCGGCTGCTTGTTAACGCAAATACCTAATTAGCCAATTACATGTGAGCAACTCAATGCATAAAGCCATGCAGGTCGGGTCAAGACGATCTGCTGAAGATCAAACCGAGGATCAGATTGAGGTAGAAAGACTTTTTAAACCAGCGATTTCAATCCTGGTCTTGGGCATTCACCACTCTGCACATTTTATTCATCCCTTATTTAACACACCTGATTCAGATCATCAGCTCATTATGTGAGGTTCAAGAACTGCACTGAGTGTGTATAAGATGATCTGTACAAATGTGCAGAGCAGTGGATCCCCAAGAAAAGGACCGAAAGCCACAGATTTAAAGAAAGCGTTCACCCAGAAATGAACGTTTCTTTATTCTGTTGAACTCAAAAAAACATATTTTGAAGAAAGATGCTCTTGACATCCACAGTAGGAAAAATATTTTGTCATTGGCTAAAGTCATTGGCTAAAGTCATTGGCTAAAGGTTTCTAGCTGTCTTCAAAATATAGTTGCGTTCAACAGAAGCAGGTTTGGATCAAGTGAAGGATGAGTAAATTATAAGACTTTTCTGTTTTGGGTACTACTTTACGGGACTCTGGATGTGGTTGAGTGTTTCAGAAATTGTTGATCTACTGGGATTTTCAAGCCTTACAGTCTCTATGGTTTGCAGAAAATGGTCTGAAAAAAAAAAAAAACATCCAGTGAGTGCAAGTTTTATAGGAGAAAATGGCTTTTATATATATATATAAAATTGTCAACATTTTAAGTGGATCAAAACAGTTTTTCTAAATTGACTTGTAGACAAAAATGGGTGTTGTTTCTGTACTGAGTGTGTATAAGATGCTCAGTACAAATGTGCAGAGCAGTGGATTCCCAGGATCAGGATAATAAGCAGCTGATTTAAAGGGTTAGTTGACCTAAAATAGAAAGCGGACTCACTATTTACTAAATTTCAAGTAGTTCCAAACCTTTGTTTCTTTTGAACACAGAAAGTTGCCACTTACATCCATAGTAGAAAAAAATGCATGTCATTAGCTATAGGTTTCCAGCTTTCTTCAAAATATCTTCTTTGTGTTCAGCAGAAGAATGTCAAACAGATTTGGAACAAGTGAAAGGTGAGTAAATGATTACAGAATTTTCTGTTTTGGTTACTACTTGGTCTAAAAACGGAAACATCCATGAGTGCAAGTTCTATGGGTGTAAATGCCTTGTTTAAGTATGCGTGTATATAAATTTAGTCATAGAACGTAAACTCATGTTTTCTCTTGTGTATAAGTGTATTTCACAATATATTTCTTAATTCCAAGTTATAAGATATAATGTGTTTCCCAGTATTGGGTTGCAGCTGGAAGGGCATCCGCTGCATAAAACATATGCTGGATAAGTTGACGATTCATTCCGCTGTGATTAATAAAGGAACTAAGCCGAAAAGAAAATGAATGAATGAAGATATAATGTCGATATCAATATAACATTTAAAAAGCCTCAGAAAAACTGCCATGAATGTTACGTAAATACAAACTTATATTTTGGATTATTTATATAGTTAACCATTTGACAGCACTAACAATAACACATTTTATTTGTAGAATTTTCTGTGAAAATGACAGCTGAATTCTGACCTCACGTCAGTGAAAATCAGCACTCTTACAAACATTGGCAATTGTTGTGCAGTATACCTTTGACCACCCCCTGCCGCCCATACCCTCCCATTCTCACCCTGATTGCAGTCGATCACGTTGCAAAACTCCCTCACATTGTTTTCATTGATCTCCAGCTGTTTGCGCTCTATAAATGCAGATATCCTACGTTCAATCTGAGAAAATGAGGAGAGAGAGAGCAATGAGGGTCAGGCTGATGAGCTATTGAAGAACAAAAAAAATCAATTCACTGTCTTCTTTTTTGCTGTTTAGTTATAATGAGGACCGCTAGGCTGTACGGGCTGCATGACTAACAAGTGACCACGGTGGACACAATTATTCCAAAAATCAAAATATTTCTCACACGCAACCATTTCAGATAGTTGTGATTTGCTTGGCCCTTTTATTACAGTGACTGTAAATAAATAAGCAATAAAAATGAGGGCCTCCTTGTCCTTCGCCCACATGCAATTTCAGCGTGTAATGAACATCCACTTCATAACGTTGCAAGGACCAGGACCTCTCTCAGGACTCTCAAAGTGGGTGGCTATTTGTTTCTCTCTGAAGGAAAAGTGGTGAAGGAGCCTTCCATTCATTCTCAACTGTCTGTCCACAGATGGCAATTCACACTGCATATGACTGACCAACTGGGGCAGATTACATGCAAATAATACATACTGACTGTCAAGCAATTGACTTTAATTGTATTTTGGGAGAAGAGATTGCTTTAACATACAAAAAAATGTTCAGACTAACAATAATCATTGGTAAATAAAAATGAAAACAATAAACTGTTCAACTAAAGTTATCTTCATAGGCAACAGTACTTATGTCTTGCTGCATTAAAAACAGAAAATAGCTCTTGGATGAAAAAAAGATTTTACATTTGACATTGTTTAAAACTAGATATTTAAAATAAATATTTATATGATATAGATATTTATATGATTTATATGAGATATATATATATATATATATATATATATATATATATATATATATATATATATATATATATATATATATATATATATATAATGTTTTAGAAATTTAATGAAAAAAAATCATGATATTTTGATTAGAAAATAAAATGGTAATAAAGCTCTATTTGTTTATGTATCAAAACAACTTTACCAGACCGATTTCTTCTTTTTTAATAATAATTTTTTCGTGTTTTTCACCTTTAATGGATAGGACAGTAGAGACTATTGACAAGAAAGCATCAGGAGCAGAGAGAGAGAGAGGAAGGATCGGCATTGGACCTCAAGGTGGAAATCTAAGTCAGGTCGTCGTGAGCACCGGAGTGCATGTATTGATGCACTAACCGCTATGCCATTGGCGCCAGACATATTTCGAATAGGAATCATTTGATGACATATAAAAACACTACATAAGGGATGGTCCAAAAAAATAATTTTTTTGAAAATAGTCATTTAAAATCTTTATATTTTGCCACTATCTTTCAAAACCACTACGTTTTATCCATTTTCAACAAGAAAATTTTAATCCTTTAAAATATTTTAAAAAATGTATATGAATATTTGTTAAAATATTCTAATAAATACAGGTGTGATTCGTGTAAAATAGGTCGACATTTTTGAAGTGACAAATTTACCTCTGATTTAGCAGCCTTGATCTGCACGTTATCATCGATTTGAGTCCTGTTTCGATCCTTAAGGGCAGGGCAGTGGTCAGATGTAAGAGGATCATCAGTAACCATCTGCTCAGATGTATGAGCAGTTTCTTCCCCTTCACTGACGTCTGGGTTGGAATTTGTACAGTTATTTGCTTCAGACTCCACTATTTGCTTCAGACTCTCAGAGACCGACTACAGTAAGCAAAAGGTTAATAAATAAATAATGTGGTAAAAGACAATCTTTAAAATGTACAGTAAGCTGGGCATGTTGCACTATATTGGAAAAATCTGATATTGCAGTATTTTATTTTTCTGTGATAATTATTGCAATATGACTGCATTTACACAAGATAGTTTGAATAGCTCTAGTTAATGGTTTCCTGGGGAGTCTAACAATATTCAGGAACAGAAACTGAACAATCACAATGCAAAAAAATGCTTTTCTTTCTTTGTTTTGTCTCATTTCTAATCCAAATATCAAAACATTCTTAGAGCAAGTAAAAATATTGTTTTGCTTTCAACTTCAAAAGAAATACATTGAAATTAAGAGTTAGAACAAGCTGAGTTATCTGTCAGTGGGGTAAGTAAAATAATTTTGATTTCATTTTGAAATGTAGATATTTGGACTAGAAACAAGACAAAATCCTAAGTAAGAAACACATTGTTTTTTGGCATAAATCATAAATACAGTAATTAAATACAATTCTGTAGTTCCTGGTCAACTATATTTCAGACTCAACATTGGATATCTTACGATGTGACTATTGTGCATGCACACATTGTAATATCGATGATGAAACTATATATTGTGCAGCCCTAGGTCATTTTTATACAAACAAACCCTGATAATTTAATCAGAAATCCATTTTGAAGTTGAAAGGATTTGTTTTGCCCTGTCAGTGATTATTTTGCCAAAAACATGTGAACATATTCACACTTTAAACATATTTACACTTAAAAGAGATTATTCATGAAACAATATTATTACACTTGCATATGAATTATTAGTGTAAGTATTATTAGTGCTGGGCAATGACTAAATGCGATTAAATGCATCCAAAGTGTGTGTGTGCATGTGTGTGTATTATGGATATATAAAAACTCAAACATACATAAAAAAAAAAAAAAAAATGCATTTATGAGAATATCTTGCAACTTAAAAATTTCTCAAAAAAAAAAAACAAGATATAAATTAGGATTTGTGATCAATAAAAAGTTACCGTTTCGAGATAAAAAGTTAAAATGTAAGAAATATGATATATTATAATAAAATAATCTATTATAATTCTGACAACCCCCAATAATTGCATGTTTCCTTCCGGAAATTCTGATGTTATTCTCTGAATCATAATTGTGACATAATAGGTTTAACTTTTTATTACATGGTGGAAACAGATGCTCACTAATATACTGGATAAGATCCATTACAGCCAAGTACACAAATAAATGTCAAACAAACAATTACTTTTAAGATCTATTTAGAGGTTATGTTCTATAAGTTATATAACTTATATAACTGTTATATAAGATCTATAAAAGATATGTTTTTACCTAAACATTTTAGCTATATGTGCAGATGAATGTTATAATGCTTCTGTTTACCTGTAGTTTGGAGATGTGCTGTTGTAAACAGGAGTACACATGAGATGGCTGATGCTCAGAGATGTTCACATTGTTGACACTGGTACTGATTCTCAATGCTTTATCCCCTAGTTTCAACTGAAAAAAATAAAAGAAAGTTTTTGTTGTTGCTGTGGTTTCTAAATTGTCAGTGCAGAAAAAATGCCTAAAACAGACTAGGTGGTTTATTTCACTGGCAAGTCTGGTTTGTTAAATTAGTAAGATGTCAGGCACTTGCCAGCTGGTGAGGCAGGGAGAAAAACCAGCATGAAAATGAATAAAAATCCACAAAACCAGGTGAGACCATTATAAAAATTCCAGGGCATCATGATTATTTCAGCAGTGACAGTAGAAAAAAAAAATACATATCACAACTTATTGCTTGCTAGTGCAGACATATCATATAAAATTACGACATGGACGATCTTATTACTTCGGAAAAGCTACATAATTTACATACTTAGCTTTTAGCATAGACTCAAATGAAATACAAATATGACTTATGAGCAAAACAGTGTTATATCCCAAACAGTGACACCGTGCCAGTTATTAATCTGCTTTTACACAAACCTTTGCTCCAAGGTCGGCGAGGGACTCGACAATAGAGGTAACACAATCTCTGAAAGCATCCATTTGTCTTGCATGATGTGAAATCTGGCTTCTGCTTTGCTCTTGTTTACTTGCAGCACACGCACCGCGTCTCTCACCGTCCGCCGCCATCATTCTTCCGCTCCCGGCTGCTGCGCTGATTGGACCAACGCTCTCCTGCATAACATGACCTCACTTCCGCTAGCAAAATAACGAGGACTTAAAATTGACTTTTGCAAATCAGAAACAAAGGTAATAAAATTACTTTATTTAGATAGTTTTAATATCAACATTGAACATGTTTTATGATTATTATTATTATGTCCGTCACAAAACAATCTTCCGTTTCATCCTGTTATATTTTTAACCACATTTAACAATTTATCAATATTACTAAAATGGACTCGTTGTTTATGTATATGGTAAAGGTAATACATTTACCTGATCGTTCCTGTCATTCTTTGAAAAACTATTTAAAAATACACGCACACAGACAAAAATATGGATCAAAAGGTTTTGAACCTGCTCAGGGCCTGTTGCCTAGGCCTGTAAAGGTAAAATTGTAAACAATGCTCAGTTGTTGTTTTGTACAGACACAAAACATATACGTATTATCAGGAGCCACAGGTACTAATTTTGCTTTACCTGTATCTTTTGGTTTCACTCTTAATGTTTTGATAGTAGGCATGGGGTGGTATAAGATTCTGACGGTATGATAACCTTGGATAAAAATATCACGGTTACGGCACCACGGTTGTGATTGCTGTTCTAAAATTAGTTCTTTTTAAACTACACAACAATTTTTCCCCTGTATATTTTATTTTAACATTTAAAATATTTTGGAACAATAAACATTCATTAATTTATTCATTTATTTTTCCTTTGGCCCAATCCCTTTATTAATCTGGGGTCGCCACAGCGGCATGAACCGCCAACCTATCCAGCAAGTTTTTACACAGCGGATGCACTTCCAGCCATCACTGGGAAAACATCCATTCACACTCATTCGCACACTTACACCATGGACAATTTTTTAGCTTACCCAATTCACCTGTACCACATGTCTTTATACATGTGGGGGAAACCAGAGCACCTAGAGGAAACCCACGCGAACGCAGGGAGAACATGCAAACTCCACACAGAAATGCCAACTGACCCAGCCGAGGCTCAAACCAGTGACCTTCTTGCTATGAGGCGACAGCACTTCTTACTGTGCCACCGCGTCGCCCAACAGTAAACATGTCAGGCTAAATAACTAAAATAAGTCACTGACTTCTTCTTTTTTTACAACTTGAAAAGGCATCTTTGGATATCTTTCTTTTCTTTGGAAATAAGCAAGCCACTGCACTGTTCAGCTCTACGGCATGCTTGAATGTTGGCTTATAGGTGATTTGTTTTCAAATGTTTCCTGAATTGTGGGCTGACCAGTAGCTTTTATTGTGGAGGCTCCTGTTCTGCTGGAGATAATGTTGCCCTAACAAAACTTAATAAAATAGTACAAAAAAAAAAAACATGTTAAAAAGCAAACAACAAAAAGCTTACAAATACCTTAGGAACAGTATGACAGAAAATTTTAAAGGTTTTAAAACCTTGACTTTTCAAAACCGCTTTTCAAAAACCGGTAATCATCCCATGCCTAGAGCCACTGACAAAATAACCCCTGAAATCATCTTTAATGTTCAACTAAAGTCAAAAAGCTTCTCTGCATCTTAGATTGGCTGAGGGTCAGTCAATTATAGGCATATGATGGAATCAAATTTTTTATCTTTTATTAAATATATGGTACTATTACAAACAATATTGACATAACATGCATACAGAGTTTCTTTAGCAGGTGTAATAACAAAAAAAGACCCTTTTACATGTCAATCACAGATACATTTTGTGTATTACAGTATTGGTTAATGTTCAGAATAAATAAAAAACTCCAAACAAACGATTAGATTCAAATCAGATTTATTTGTTTAGCGGTTTTCACAATAATTATCATCTCAAAGCAGCTTAAAAGATGCACGTTTGGAGGTTTTGGTAAAGAGTGGACAGTATATACACATTAACCTGCACTTACAATGCAATAAAGTGTACTTTTAAAAGGGTGAGGTATGAGGTCTGTGTATATAATACATTTTCAATGAAGTGGTTTGATTATTACAGTAATTAAGTACAATTTGTGTATTGTGTTTCACTTTAAGACTTTGGGATGTCCTCAAGGTCCTCGTAGGGTTGGCGTCATCTCTTCACAGCTCTTGGATCTGATCAACTGGAGGCCTCAGGATGATCATCTCAAGGTAGAAACAGAGACCAAATGCTAGAGAATTAGCGTAGATGCTGTTCATAATATTTTAAACAAGAAATATATATATATATATATATATTTTTTAATCAAAGTTTGTATTTAATGTGATGCATTTAATCAGAATCACTGGATGTCATTGTATGTATGCTTTTCTAAAAAGATAAGACTTTAGTTTTGAACTAGATTAAATTTATTTATTTATTTTATTTATTTATTTATTTATTTTAATTTTTATTTTAAATTAAAAGTATAGTAGGTAGAACTTTATAATAAGATCTCATTAGTAAACATTAAACATGTAGCAGTGAGAGATATATTTACACAAGTTACATTTTATTGTTAGTTAGTTTAAAAAGTACACCCAAACATTAGTTTATTTGTTAGCTCCATTAAATGTTTTAAGGAGTCATTAAACAAGAGGGGCCTGGATGCAGACCTTGGAAGGTGCAGTTGGAAGGTGAGCTGCATGCAATGCTTTTAATGCGCACACCTAACTCCACCCCTAACTCTGACGTCACCAGCTCCAATGAGAGCATTGTGTATGACATTGCTATCTCTGAGATACGCCGTCTCAGTTTGCAAATGCAAGTCTGCATCTAGATACTATTGCATTAAACACTTACACAATTAAATCACTTAAGATTAATTAATGCTTTATAACAGGGTGTCTGCTGGGTCTTAAAAAGTCTTAAAAAGTCTTAAATTTTAAAAATGTAATTTAACAAAAAGTCTTAATTCACGGAAATATTATCTTGTAAGTCTTAAATCATTTTAAATGGATCCTAATTTTTTCTATGTGTATGTAAAGCTACCCAATCAATTCAACACATATCCAATCACCAACAATATATCTCAATAAACTTTAAGCAAAACTCTATTTGTAATTAATATTATAACCGTTTGTTGTGCATGCATAGTTTATTAAAGTTTTTATTTTTAAAGAGTTTTTTTTTAAATCAGTATGTACACAACTCATGTCTACTTGTTTTGACATGTTATTTTTAAATAAGTGGCTAAGAAATAACTAATTAAAGGGCACCTATGCTGAAAAATCTACTTTTCAAGCTGTTTGGACAGACATATGTGTAGATAGTGTATAGACAGTCATATTGGGGTGATATAAACACACCCAGTTCTTTTTTTAAATTTATTTAACAACATTAAAACGGTGGACCAATTGGAGCGGTTTTCAGATCGACCGCAACTTGACGTAAGAGTGCGGTCCCCCCGCCCACCGAATTGATTGACAGCTGCGCGTATTAACATGTCCCGGTAGTCACGTGTATAATCATATCAACAAGACCAGATGTGCTTAAAGCAACCGGGAATAAAAGGTGTGTTCAGTTCGCTAGGATCATCAATCATAATCAAATGTGATCAAGAGTAAGTTCACATGTTTAAAATGTTTTAAAACAGTGCATGTGTGTTATGAATTACAGCGATTTTGCTTAGCTTTACTTCATCTGCACAGCCGAGTGTCAGAACCATTATAAAGGAAGACGCTTCAATCCCGGTTTGTGGACGTTAAATCAGGTTTATTTTGTACATTAACATAACAGATATCCATACAGCAGTGGAAATTAACCTGTATCCTGTCACATATGCGTGCAAAAAGAGTGCAAAGCTAAACGCGCGCTCTGTCTGTCTGTCTGTCTGTCTGTCTGTCTGTCTGTCTGTCTGTCTGTCTGTGTGTGTCTGCTGCGGTGTGTGTGTGTGCGTGTGTATCTGTGTGTGTGTGTGTGCGCGTGAACTTTGTGTGACTCATCAATGCAACTGCACAACAAATACTCATTGGTAAAGTTCTTACTGTAGTATTTCTCACAAACGCTACGTGAGATCTGCTTCCTTTAAGTCTATCTGTTGTTTGACGCAGTCGGAGATTAAGGCACGCAGAAAGACACGTAGAAACGGTGGGCGGGGAGGACTAGCCTTAAAGGCGCAGAATGACAGAACATCCCCCAAGTGAAAAAATCTATCAAATAGAATCTTGCAAAAGGTATAATGAAAAATCTGATGGGTGTTTTGAGCTGAAACTTTACAGACACATTCTGGAGACGCAAAACACTTATATTAAATCTGAAAAAAGGGCTAACCTAGGTGCCCTTTAATATTGCTTTTTTGATCAAAGTAAAAACTAAATTTCTACTTGGCCATTTTTAAAAATTCCTTCACATTTAGCACTATACAAGCAATTTCATTCTAGATGGTGTTAAAAAAGTCTTAAAAGCCTTAAATTTGACTTGGTGAAACCTGCAGAAACCTTGTAAAAGTAGTTTACATGTAATGTTATCAAAGTTAATGACCAAAAGGCTTATCAGAATCAGAACATTTTAATCAATACATCAGTCATGTCATAGAAGGCCAGATTAAAATGAACATTTTTGTTTGAAAATTATTAGTCTTCAAGTTAATGCTGTGATGACGACACCTACCAATACAACAATCTAAATATTCCTAAAGGCTTTCTGAAAGTTTAAATAACACTAAATATTA
Organism: Danio aesculapii; assembly: GCF_903798145.1. Taxonomy (NCBI): domain Eukaryota; kingdom Metazoa; phylum Chordata; class Actinopteri; order Cypriniformes; family Danionidae; genus Danio; species Danio aesculapii. The sequence continues at coordinate 7,305,718 of NC_079451.1, read as the reverse complement.
TTAAATATTACATATTTATTCATAGTCATTTGAAAAGTCTATTATAAAAATAGCATGCATTTACATTAACACAATAAATTGAATAATTAATTATCGGCAGGTCTGGTGAGAAGGGTCTAAATGCAGACCGGGTGCAGTTGCAATCTGAGCTGCATGCAATGCTTTTAATGTGCACACCAAACCCCACCCCTAAGTGCATCATGTCTGACATTGCAAGTCTGAGATATGCACTCTCAGCTTACATATGCAAGTCTGCATCCAGATACTATTGGGTCTGGTAAATTAACAACAAATTCTCTTTTTCTGAAGGATTCTTTTACTATGCTTTTAAGTATATTATATGTTTTCTGTACTTGGTATAGTTTTAGCATGTTTTTTTTACAATTAGGAAATTAACCATGGTATAATTACTACAGATAACACAAAACAAAATCATGGCTATAATTAAACCATTGTAACCACAAATCATTGTTTTGCTATGCTAATCGTAGTTTAATCATGGCATTGGTAGTAAAAATGCATATGCAAATGGTAAATTCTGCAAAAACAAAACATAGTTACAACATTTTGTTTAATTATGTAAGTGTACTCATTTGTATCAAACGCTTTGAAGCTATTAATGTGATACCCTGGTATCAAAACACTTAATTTTATGATGTCCTCACAGTACATCTAGCTTTTACCCTAATAACAGTAAATTATACATGTTGACAAACTATAACAAGCACTTAATGTTTGTTAATATATTCAGCATTTGTGTTATTACATTGTAACAAAGACACTTTGTTACAAATACATAGCAATCAATACATTTTATAGCCCTTTCTGTCAAACATTAAGAATTTTAAAGGTATATGACCAATTACCCAAATAAATTTTGGGTAAAATAAGGATATTTATTTATTTATTTATTTATTTATTTATTTATTTATTTATTTAACTCAGCCTTTGGGTTTGTGCATATTTTACCCAAATTTGAGTTGAAGCAACCCATCATTTTCACAGTACCAGAGTTTTCTGTGTAGCCATGCGGTTAATATTATTAACAATATACTTAACCTTTCTATATGGTCAGTATAACAAAACGTAGTTTGTTTTGAGTGATGATGACATTGCTCTCCTTGTTAATCACTTCTCCTGTCAATCAACGTAGCATCAGATTGTGGTCAAAAACGTGACCTCTAAGACACACTGAAGGGTTTTGACACTGGTTCAGTATCCATCATATTCAGCATCGGACGTTTCACTCTTTAGGCGATATTGTCAGACGGCGCTCACCACTCCAAGTTTTTCTTCCAGGGAGAGTTTTGAAAGGCAGGCTGCCCGTTTATAGCAATACCGACTGTCAAACAATAGTGTAAGGGCAATAGGGATGGGAAGCTGCTCACAATGGTGCTCTTTTCTGTCCCGAGAAAGTGTGGGAAAATCTCCCTCGTCTATTCATACATTTTTTCTTCTTTTTTTCCATATAATGAGGAGACTGATGAACGCAACAACTGAGAAAAAGAACAATTGCCATCAGTGACAAAGCACAAGTGCTCGGTGCTGAACCCTGTAATGTCTTCTGGAAGGGTTAATCATTTTAGGAAGGGTTTTGGAGACAAACCTTTCAGCTCCAGTCCTTTCTGTGGCGCTCTTTAATTCCTGCAGTGGGAAGAGAACTGTAACACTTGACATCCTCTTGCACTCGCTGCTGTTTAAGCATATTCCCACGCAGCGGGACGCGTGAGGAGGAGAAGAGGCTTGGGTTGGCAGCTTAGATAATCCAGGCCTTTAGGGGATGATATTTTAGACATTACTTGCTAATATGTTTACTGTACATAGGCGTAAATGCTGATTTTAATTGTAGTGTGGGTGATTATGGAAAATTGCACTACTGGACATTTTTCACATATGTATTTCATAATTTATGTAATATTTTAATAATAATAATAATAATAATAATAATAACAACAACAACAACAATGATAATAATATTCAGAATTATCTAAATTTGCATAAATTTATAAACCTTTTTTAAATATTTCCCAAATTATAGTTCACAGAGCAAGGAATTTTTCACCGTAATTCCTATAATATTTTTTCTTCTGGAGAAAGTCTTATTTGTTTTTATATCAGCTAGAATAAAAGCAGTTTTGAATTTTTTAATCTACTTTCAGGTCAATATTATTAGCCCCTTTAAGCTATATTTTTTCAGTAGTCTACAGAACAAACCATCGTTACAATACAATATACAATAATATTTGACTAGATATTTTTTAAGACACTTCTATACAGCTTAAATTGATATTTAAATAGGTTAATTAGGTTAACTAGGCAGGTTAGGGTAATTAGGCAAGTTATTGTATAACGATGTTTGTTCTGTAGACAATCGCAAATAAAACTAGCTTTAACTTTTTAATATTTTGTGTACTTCCTTCCTACAGCAATGATAATTCTTCATCATTATTACTCCATTCGTCAAAAATGGAGTGTAAAGTTTGGGGTTTAAAAGCATTTCTTACTGTATTACAATAATATCAGTGTTGAAAGCATTTTAATACTTAACATTTTCGAGACACAGTGCTGTACTGTGCTCAGCATACACTGTAAAAACTGTTACTTAGATTAAACTCAAAAAAATTAAGGCAACATTTTCCAACTACTTTTTGTAAGTTTAGTGAACTTCTTGTTATTTTGATTTAGTAAAAATCAATATTATTTATTTTGCTGTATGCTAAAAAATTAAGTTGAGTCTACAATATAAAGCAAAATATTTGAGTTTAACCACTTAATTAAAATAAGTAACATTTAAAATAAAAACTTAAACTTTTTGATTTTAGTTAAATCATTTTCTCTATTACTCTTAATTTATTATTTCTCTATTAATCAATCCAATTTAAATAATTAGTTAGCATTGCCACAATTTTAATTAACAAGGAAAGAGAGGTATTCATTTCAAACATTTATTTCTCTAAAACAGATGCCATATACAAACTGGGTGCACTAAGTTTCTATAATCAATTTTAATGTTGTAAACATTTTAACATTATAATCACAGAAACTTTTAACTTAATCTTTAGGTACAACATAGAACACCTTTTAAAGTTCAGTCTGTGTACTCTAAGCACTGACAATAAAATAGCGACTCTTGACCTGAGCAATTTACATAAATGGAATGAATTTGGTGCACAACAATACATTTTCATTTGTACCAATACATAATAAACTAATACAAGAACATGTTTGAAGTACAGTCAGTGCTATATTCCAATAAAATATTTGACATAAAAATAAAATAAAGGGCATCTGACCTCAGCACTTGACATAACAAAACAAACTTCAGCACATCAAGTGCCCAGAAGCTGCAGACATACCCAGGAACTAAAGTCATCTGTGCTTGACAACCACATTGTTCTAAATTAAACTGTCCATCGAACAAGAGTGAAAGAAACAAGCTCTGAGCCCAGCCAATTAACAATTAAACATTCACAACTATCTTCTAGAAAATTCAACAAAAACACAACATTGCTATTTAGTGTGAGGCTTGCATTTGCTCAAACTCAGATGTTTGTTTTTTACTGTCATAAATCAGGAGGAAGGCTTTGGGCGCACTATGTCTAGTCCCACAAAAGGTCTTTGGAACACCTTAAATGTTTTGCAGAGTTGTGGTGGATACTGCAGGTTCAGAGCATGTCATCCCCAGAAGCAGGCAACATGCCCTGGCCAAGATCAGTAAGCACTGGGATTCCCTCAATGATGAAGCCCACCGCATCTGGTTCACGGCAGACATATATGTGCATATTGAGCATTTTCAAGTCCTCATGGACACTGCTCTCCGTTTTCCCCTGTATGAGCATAAACAGAACAAAACTGAAAATGTGGTAAACTGAAAATGCCACTCTTACAGTTATAGAGTCAGATAATTATGACTCCTGCATAATGTAAAACAAAGATTTTACTTTTGTGAAACTGCAGTTGAAAAATATGACAGTGTTTTTTAAATTAAGTCTACAAGCAACTGGAAGACGAAAAAGGTTAACTTGGGACCCTGGTTTCTGCACATACATTTGGGTGTTTGTACGTGTGTTTTGAACTTTTGAAAGAGATAGACTAGCCATTTCATTATATATACATACATACATACATACACGCACACATTTTTAATATTTAACCTTAAAATTAATTAGAAATTCATATTCACCCAATTAGGCAAAACGAGTAAATAAAGTACTTGTTTCCACTTTTGCCTCACCTGGATCAGTTCCAATAACAAGTTCTTGATGCGCTGACTAGCTGCTCCACCCTTCGCACTAAACAGGTCAAGAAATTTTGGAGTGTACTTGTCCAGCTGGGACATAAACACTGATTGTAGTGGAACTGTAGTACACCTTCAGAATTCTTCATTTATCTGTAATACATCAATTGTTTGTCTGTTATTTGGAACACTCAATATGTGTAAAGTACTGGCAACCTTTCATTCTTATGCAATGTAATACACCATAAAACATGTGGTGTGACTCTTCAGTATGTATTCAGCAAAAAGTGTGTCTAGTATCACAAAAACATCTTTGTTCACCATTTAAACAAAAACTGAGTGAACAGTATGTCAATGATAAATCATTTACCTGGAATGGTTCAAAGACGACGGGCCAGCTTTCTTTTAATTTTGGCCGATATGGGGACTGGGCAACCACTTCTATTCTTCTTCAGCTATATGTCCTGGCCATCTGTCATTCATGACTCTGACATCCCTTTCTAAAGAAGCAACAAAAATCAAATAAGAGTTTAGGAAAATATCAGGATCACTGATGTTATTGTAATGCAAAATAAATATTTAATATTTTTAGTTGAACAAATGGTATGAATTTTTATGATACAATTTGCAGAGGGGCGCCAAAAATATAATGTCCTTATCTTTTTCAAATCAAGCTAGAACAATCACTGTGACTCCAAACTTAGCAGTTAATGTAACTTTTAACTGGCACATGTACGAGGATGAGAGACCATGCCACTAATGTTTTGCTAGCTAATTCGGAAAGATGCTGAACATTTAAGACTAATTATTTGAGACAGAATAATTCACCAAAGCTAACGCTAACATTACTAGACAAAACAAAATGACAATGTTTTTTGTAAAAGTACACAAACTTAGTAGAAACATAATCTGGCATTATATCTCACATATACTCATCCTGTTAGCGATAATTGTTTTAAGATTTAATATACAATTTCAATAACTTACCTTCGGTAAGGCCGCATGGCGCCCAGCAAAACTGACAAACATACAGTGTGAAACCTGGTGATGCGTTTACATGTTATAGTGCAATAAATGCGTGCTCATTTGGCTAAAACCTAACTTTATGCAATGTAAATAGTTTACTTACATGTGTTGCACGTTGTATAAAGCCCTCAAACTCCACAGAAATCCAAAACTGGTCCGGTACAGGTGACACTCTGAGCAACGACGTCGTTCTGTGTGCATGCTGCAGCATGTGGGCGGATCGTGACGTTTTACTTTGGATATAAACACTTAAATAAAGTTTTGTGGAAGCAATTTATTTTGAAGGTCAGTAAAATGCAATTTTTTGATAGGTAATAATAAGTTACAGAAACAATCACACTTTTTACTTGTGTAAAACTTAAAATAATTCAAAAAGAAAAGGTAATCAATTTATTGGAAGAAATATACTTTTTTAAATTAATTCCTATCGACAACACCCTTGAAGAACTTTTTACAGTGTATATAAAGTAAGTACACCCCTCACAAATCTCTCTTTTAAATTCATATTTATAATATGAAGCTTTACAATATTATATTTGTGCATAAACATTAGATTAATCAGTACTGAAGCTAAATCTGGAGCTTATCTAACAAAATAACTTACGATAACGGCCCAAAATAGTACATCCAAATTTATATGTTACAGAAAAATATTAAATACAAATTTTAAAAAAGAGGAAAAATCAAGAGAAACAAAAAATGGAACAATTTAGTTGAAATTTTGTAGTTTGTAATTTTTCCCCAATATTTAGCTTGAATTTAATTGTATTATCTTTCACTTTCTAGTTATGTTTGGTGACTAAAATATTATTTTAATAAAAATATCTGCTTAATAAATCTGTTTTGTTTAAATGCACCAAAATACATTGCCTATATTCACTGAAAAATAAATAAAAATATTAATTTTCAAAATAGACTGTGCTCAATTATGCTGAGCACTGTATATGTTTTAAAACCTCTAACAAGCAGCATTCATTAATTAAAACAGAAATATTTTAGAACTTTAAAAACTGTCACTTTTAATCAATTCAATACATTCTTGCTGAATAAAACTATATAAAACTTGAAACATAAATTGATTGATTTATTACATTGAAACTATAAAATATGTGTAGGTATTGCTGACAGGTGGGGTTAGACCAGGATAATGGCACAGTATGAAATATTTAAAATGACAAATATTTTGCCTTTTGATTAAAACTCTTTCAATATTTAGTTGTTTTTTTTGCACTCCAGAGTTTTAAGAAAATAATTCTGTTAAAATCTGTTTAAGTATATTTATACTTAAACTTCACATTTGCAGCTTACCTTGCTGTACTCTCATGTGTTTTACTATTTCGTTGTTTTACTTACACAATGTAGACCTGAGCTATACAATGTCCTGAAATTGTATGCTTTACTTACAACATAACATTTCTGGCAGCATGGTAGCTCAGTTAGCACTGTCGCCTCACAGCAAGAAGGTTGCTGGTTCGAGTTCCAACTGGGCCAGTTGGCATCCCTGTGTGGAGTTTGCATGTTTCCTGTTGGTGTGGGTTTCCTCTGGGTGCTCCGGTTTCCCCCACAGCCCAAAGACATGCTCTTTAGGTGAATTGAATAAACTAAATTGGCTGTAGTGTGTGTGTGTATGAGTGTGTATGGGTGATTCCCAGTACTAGATTGCGGCTGGAACAGCATCCGCTGCGTTAAAAACCTATGCTAGATTAGTTGGCGGTTCATTCCGCTGGGTTCATGACCCGTGATAAATAAGGTACTAAGCTGAAGGAAAATGAATAAATGAAAATACTCCGCAAAACTACATATTAAAAGCAAAGAGAAGATAAATTATATAACCAAAAACAGAGACTCTGGTGCACAATGCACAATTGTAGTTACAGTAAAATAATTCTTTTTTAGTATGAGTGTTAAAATTATTTGACTTTAATTTTGGAGTAGAAAATTAATTCCAGATGTCTTTGAACAGAAACAAAAGCAACGTTAATGTGTAAATAAAATGTTAAAACTCACCACAGAAGGAGAAAATGCTCCAGTACATGAGAACAACAGCATCAAATAATTGAGTAGGATTTACTAAATTGCATTAATTATTGTCAAAAAAATCCAAGTTAAACAAAAATTTCAACAAACTCAGTACTAATATAGATTGATATATATATATATATATATATATATATATATATATATATATATATATATATATATATATATATATATATATGTATATATATATATATATATATATATGTATATATATATATCTTTAATTCTTCCTGAAATATGTTTTAATATATTTTGTTGCACTTCTCCTACAATCATAATTATTGCACTAAAAAAACATGTTTGCTGTTTGCTTAACTACTTATTTTAAATAAGCTCAAACAACACAATTCTTTAGTTTTTTTGAGACAACTTAATTGTTTTTGAGACAACTTAATTGTTCAATCCACTTAAATTTGTAAAAACCAATATGTTAACTTAATCCCTTCATGTTGTCCCAATTCAAATTAATTGTGTCGAACCCTGTAATTGTTTACAGTGTCAGCAGATCTTGCTGCATGTCAGAAATCCGTATTGTAAATTATTGTTGTAATAAACAGTATTGAAGTACACTCAATATAACTAATTGAATGAACTCAATTTAAATGAGGGCAGGATTTCCAACCAATAAATTTGTTTAGCACCAACTAAAAAAGTAAATTTACACAATTAAATGCAGTTGAGTTGGTCCAACATGATTTTATCAAATAAAAGTTTAAATACATTTGTATTAAACTCAAAGTAAATTTCAAAGTCTCTTTTTATTTACAAAAAAAGATACAATAAATTAAGAGTCATTTTAAAGCATTTCATGAGTCCCATGTACAGTTGATTGAGACTGATCTCAGAAGTAATTTTAGGACAGTTATTGCTCACTGAGCAAAGCAACAAACTGCATTTTTTGCTAAATAAGCTGCCAACACCCAAAGCATGGGTGATTCTGCAAGGTGGTTTTCTCAAAACTCAAAGCATTACATGAAACTCTTCTAAATCTTCAAACTAAAGTGAAGAATAAACTCTAACAAGTCTTTCTATTAACATTAAACACCGAAGAATACTTTTATTGTACACATTTCCCTCTCTTAATTCAATCCTACGCAAAGCATGCTGGGAACTACAAATCCCCTACACTCAAAAATATATTTTTTGTGCTTGTTCAAACTACTTATTTAAAATGAGCTGAAACAACACAAATATTGAGATTTCATTGGGACAACTTAATTTTTTTATGTTCAATCCACATAAATTTCTTAAAAGTGTTAACTTAATCAATTTGTCTTGGGACAACATGAATGAATTGTGTGGAACCCTGCTTTTTTTGCAGTGTATATATAACCAGGTAGTTGGACCAACACAATTCCTTCATGTTGTCCCAACACAAAACATGTAAGTTAACCTAATGGTTTACAAATTTAAGTGGACTGAACATAAAATAAATAAATTGGCCAAAGAAATGAAAAGAATTGTGTTATTTCAGCTCTTAAACAGGTCTTTAGCTTTTAAACAGATAGTTTGAGCAAGCAGCTGTAATAATTTTTTAAGTGTAGTTTCTGTAAACAACTGTAAAAATGAATGATAGTCAGTAATTTTTTAATCATTCAATCAATCAATCAATCAATCAATCAATCAATCAATCAATCAATCAATCAATCAGTCAGTCAGTCAGTCAGTCAGTCAATCAATCAATGTCACATTTAAATGTACAGTATGTTTAATAATAATACAGTGTTGAATTACTCTTGTTTTGATGAAACCCATTTTCATTATTGACCCATGTGAAGTTATTATTATTATCTATATTACTGTATGAACAAGTTTCTTAACTGTAGACCTATTTATAAACTGATCAGCAGAAGACTTTTTTTAAACTTCTTTACCCTTTATTTCTAATGATACTTTATCATAGATCATGGACCAAAACATTCGCTCTCAAAAGCATTCAAAAATGACATTTGTTGACATTCAAGCATACAATTCTTATACACTCTCCATCTGAATGATTGTGTTGGGGTATTCAATGAGAAAAGCAGCCCCTTTAAGTCTCATTTACACTGGAAAAACATGAAAAATCATCCAAACAGGATCACATCAATTTGTGTGACTGCTGAAGGGCAGCTTTAAGCAGAAGTTACACATATAATCTGTTTTACCCTGCATCTCTGTGCAGAAAACATGCATTCTATGTAAACATTTCCCATTCATCTATATCTCCAAGTTAAAATACCCTTTCTTGGCATCTCTTTTCTTTCCCACTGTTTTACAGTGAGTAAAGGAGTATGTGAAAAAAAACCTCATAAGGTCGATGGGGAGTGTGAAAGAACCTGAAAGCGAGAGGGAGTGGGCAATTCAATTTAGAAATATCCAAGACCTGGCTAATATGCTATAGTGATCTTTCATCTATATCTGCGGTACAAATAGATTTTGAAATGATCAGATTTTGCTAGAAAAATGCAACCTTGTCTATCATGTTTTCATTTCTTCAAAAGCAACTTTTAGATATATTACACAAACCACATTGTCGAATCTGAATCTATGTATTCATGTTGCTTCTACATATTATTTTGTGTACATTTTCTAAGGTGTATGTTAGGGCAGCACAATATTGAAAAAATCTGAAGTGATATTTTATTTAGCTGCGATATATATTATATATGTTGAATATAATTTTAGCAGATGATTTGAATAGCTCTGTTCTGAAAGATTTCATTAATTCAGATCGACTGAAATTATGAAGCCATTTTCCATGCGGTGCATCTGCATAAAATGTGATAAATTACAAGCATATACAACAACGACAAAGCAAAAATGAAAAGTTAAATAAACATTGCTTTATGGTTCTCTGGGGACTCCAAAAGTATTGAAATATAGAAATTGAACAATTAAACGTAAAATAACATGGTCAGCATTGTATAAATAATATTTAATAATATCTTTATCAAAGCTGCACGTTGGCTCAGTGGTTAGCACTGTCGCCTCACAGCAAGAAGGTTGCTGGTTCGAGTCCCGGCTGGGTCAGTTGGCATTTCTGTGTGGAGTTTGCATATTCTCCCTGTGTTCGCATGGGTTTCCTCCAGGTGCTCCAGTTTCCCCCACAGTCCAAAGACATGCGATATAGGTTAATAAACTAAATTGGCCATAGTGTATGAGTGTGTGTGAATGCGAGAGTGTTTGGGTATTTCCCAGTACTGGGTTGGAGATGGAAGAGCATCCGCTGCGTAAAACATATGCCGGAATAGTTAGCGGTGCATTCCGCTGTGGCGACCCCTGATATATAAGGGACTAAGCTTAAGAAAAATTAAAGAATAAATGAAATAATCAAATTCTGCGATGTGACTATTCCTGATACACACATTGCGATATCGATTCTCAAATGATATATTGTACAGCCCTAGTGTACATACAGTATATCTGTTAAATTCATAGAGACATTGCTGAAATGATCAAGACTACCTCCATTATGAAATAATGCAAGTTTAAAAGACAAACAGATATAAAGCACTTACAGAATGCAAGTTTGTTTTAATAAAAAAAATTTTTTAAACAAAAATGTAGAAATATGGTTCCATCATCATTTAGTGCATTTAAATACAAAATACTTATTCTGATTTATTAACATATATATAAAAGAATGTGTAATCATGTCAAATTTATGATCATTTAAAATATCAAGAACTTCTTGCTGGCAAAAACATAGTGGTTTAAACAATAATGGAAAAGTGTACGGCACTGTGCTCCATGGTGATTTTTGATCTAAATAGAATGACAAGATTGTTTTTAGTATGAACTGAAACAAGACATTTCACAAATGCAGTTGTCAGAAGCTTTTATCCAAATAAACTTGAATTTGTGTAAAATTGATTCATGTTAAACGTTTAATTAGTTCTTGCTTGTGTATCAAACCCATCTTGGCATTGCTGCACCTTTGTTTCATGTTAAGCTACACAAACAGGGATGAAAATAACGGAAGTGTAAGTGTAATGATAGTCAAATTTATTAAAACATTTAGACAAACATCATTTGACAACATTTTTATGTAATAAAATGCAAATGGTGGCATATGGGAATCTTATTTATGAAGTAATTTTTTGGTTCATCTGAAGGGCGTTTATAAGACTTTTTGTAACACTAAACCATAAAGTGAGTGTACAAATCAGGAGTTTAATGTGTTGGAGTTTAAAGCTAGGTTTAAAGTGAATAAAATGATCATTCTCACTTTAATCCTCTGGAAATCTTTAGTTATTTTTGATTTCACATTATGGTTTTCAGATTTTAACTTATTTTAAATCAATTTTTGTTTTGTTTGATACGATACGAATTTTTGTTTGAATGATACAAAACTTGTTAAAGGCTTTGCCAGTCACCAAGTGATCAATCAGAATAAAGCAATGAATAAAGCAATCAAACAATTAGACACAATTCTCAAAAGTGTTTATTAGTCCTGAAAAAAAGTCACTCCTCACAGTCAAAAGTGGCTGCATTGTAATAAAATGGGAAAATACATTTCATATAAAATTTGAAAATAATATTATTGCACATTATTTACTTATTAAAATTATTTTAATTTTTGGTTGACGTTCAAAACATGAAATTTCAAAGCTCAAAAATCAATCAATCAAATGAATCAATCAGTACACAACAGCACCACTTTTCCATTTGAATGTGGAAGTCTCACATTTATGTCATTAAATTATGCGATGCTTGATTTACTTTCTCTAATTCATGTAGTAGATCTTAAAATTATAATTAAGACTTTGCTAATATGATTAAGGATGTTTACATTTTTACCCTTATATTTGATCAAACTGAATTTAAAACTTACACTGTCTTTGGTTGAATTGGTTGTGCCAACCTTATCATACAAACATGCATTCAATTTTTGGACTGCTATAGGAATCTATAAGAACAAATTTTTAGATTTTCTAGTATACTTAAAACATCCACTCTACATTATGAAAACCTTAGAAATCTTATTCTCAAACACTGCAGGATTCTGTAGGTGGTGAATATAAACCTTTTGTGCTATCAGTTTTGTTAAAAGAGTCTTTGACAAATAGTCTTAAAGCCAGCACACACACAATTGTAGCCAACATTACAATTATTCTTTTACAAATGAAAATCTACTGCACTTATTGAGAGTTTATTTGAAAATCTATCTAATATCAGTGTCTTTTATTGTTTTTTATAATCAAAAACTAATCTAACATATTTTCTAATCAACTTCAAACACACTGAAAAATTGTTGCTCCTGTGTCATTTTCTCATCAAAATGAAAGAAAAACAAAAGCTTTAATGGCATTTTCCTCTCTTGTGCGATGAGTTCATTTGGTAGAAGCTGCATTGTCTTGAAGTCAGTACACGGACAATTAGCAAACATTACAATTATTTCTTACTAATGAAAGTCAACTGTACTTTTTAAGAGTTTAATTGAAAATCCATCTAATACGCTTGTGTGTTTTATTGCTCCTGCAGCCTCGCTAAGTTTTCTCGCTCCTTGTCTCATGACTCCCCCTCTGCCCGCGTTCACAGGAACCTGCACCTGTCACCTGGGGGCCCCTGCCTGCACTCAGGATCAATTTACATAACCTCATTTAGCAGTTCACAAATCAGAGCCATTAAGAGCTGCTAACAGGAACCAAGGGTTCTAATTTAGCCTGCCTTTCACAGTGGGAAAATTGGGCAGCTCGGGCCTACAAATAAAGACTCAGGTCTTGGCTTTGATTGTTGATTGTGATGGTAAATGTGCGGATGATTAGAGCAGATTTTCCCCTTTATTGATTTTCTGCCAAAACACAGCATGCCACGGTCCTGCACTAGGAAGCTAACTCAGATTGGGAATGGGGGGGCAAAAGCTTGAAAACGGGGGCAGGGGTCTGTGCGATCACGTGGCAAAAAGTCTTTGCGCGCCACTGTAATACGCTATATGAAACGGCAAGATGCTTGTGAATGAGCCATTAATGAGAAGCTTAAAATATTAAGTTGCATGCTTCCCCAGGTGACCATTCATTGCGCATAAAAAGAGCAACATCAACATGAGCAGCTAGTGAATGGTGCTGTGTTTCCCTCTCAGGCAAGACTGAAACAATATAAATGAAGTAGCAAATAATATCAAGTGGAACATGTTGGGCATTATGGGATATTACCATAATGTGTTTTATTAGACAAACTGTACAGCATTAGAAAGCTATTCACGCCATCGTAAAATGCGGATGCTTGATTTTGTTTTCATGAATTAAATCTCTGTTAAAAAGAGAAATTTAGAATAGAAAGCCTTGAAAGCCATTGAAATTAAACTGGTTATAAGATTTTTTTTTCTGTAATTTGTCTAATTAGACTTTCAGTTAAAGGATCGCACGGATATTCGCTGTAAAAATGGTGGGTTGTTTCCAAATCAAATTTAGGTAAATTATAGACTTTATTTGGCATAAAGTATATGCCAAATTGGCATATTGAGTGATTTTAGCATTTTTGACCCAATAATTGAATAAAACTGATTTTCTTTTTTTTTTCCACATAGTGAAAAGTCAATATAGGGTCCAATGTTGTTTTAAACTAGCTTTTTATTGTATGGAAGTAGGATTGTCGCAATACCATCAATTCATGTTACTATAGTATCATGATACCAAGTAGTATTGCGATACTGTAATCCAGAACTCAAATCCATTAAATAAAAAGGCCTACTTGAATTACTAATTCCTTTATTATTGAAAAAAGTATTTGCACAGCACTTCACCTGAAATGTATTCGTTCTTTTTGTTTATTTTGTAGATAACTGACCTACAAAAAAATACATTAAAATAAAGATACAAATCATACCACACAAAATTAGTTACAAAAACAGCATTTTTCCAACCAAATTAGGCTTTATAAAGTGGTCAAAAATTGTTTCAGTTGTTTCCTGTATCTATTGTTTTTTTTTTTCAGTCTTATCCGGTAAGAATCCAAAGTAATTCAAAATTTCACTTTGTGAGTCGCTCTTTTTAAGAGATTGTCACGGTTGTTGTAGCTACTAAATCATATTGACAGGAACAGAAATTAATTGATTCAGATTCTACCAGAAATCGTGCAATAGGCTAGCCTAAAAGGCACAAATTCTACACAGTTTTGCCACCTTAGAGGTATTAAATTAAAATGGTTTATTGTTGCATGTGAGTATTTTAGTGACTTTTCCACATGCAACATTATAGACCGTTAATGACGATACTACCGTTTACAAACTACAGTGGCAATGCCAGTATTTTGGAGCCATAGTATCACAAAACTACCATAGTACAGGTAAACCGTGCAACCCTACACTCTCAGAAATAAAGGTACAGGAGCTGTCACTGGGGCGGTACCTTTTCAAAAGATACATGTTTGTACCCAAAGAGTCCACAGAAATACCTCAAAGGTGCATATTAGGGCCCAAGTGTACCTAAAAAGAACCTTTGAGGTACCATTATGGGCCCTTCTGGTAAAAATATGTATCTTTTGAAAAGGTACTGCCCCTATGTATCTTTTGAAAAGGTACTGCCCCAGTGACAGCTTCTGTACCTTTATTTCTGAGAGTGTATATTAAAGTAATATATATTATTTCTAAAATAATTCTAGACAAAACACAACACAAAAGAGAAGTAATAATCTTGAAAACCGTTTTTTCTTTACAGTGTACAATTACATTTCTTCAAATATCTGATTTCGTGTATCAAAATAGTCTAAAAAGTGAGTAAATTATGGCAAAATCCGTTTCTTAGAAATACACCACTAAATTAAGAAAAGTCATTGCAAATGTCCATCTTATCTGACAATTTTCTGACTGTATATCCTAAAAGGGGGATAGACTGAAATAAAGAGAAATATCCCGAACACTCAGCATACTTATGAGCAGATTCATGCATATCTATGATATCTATGCTCTTTTCTATTTCCGACTGATTGAAGTCATTCTAATTCATAAATGCATTTTGTTGCCACCATGAATCCACCCCATGCAGACTTTTTTTTCCTGGAAAGAACAGCCGTGCAATCATGTGGATGATTTTAGCTTTAACCCCTTTCATTTACCATTCATCAGATAAACTTCAGCGTGTCACTATACATAGCTCAAGTCAAGTATGCTTACTCAAAATGGCTCTCAATCGGCAGTCGATTTGGCAAAGATCTTCTTATAATATGAAAAGGCTGATTCAAACTTACACGTGTTCACTGCCAAACTGGTGTATCTGAAGGTGTCTGAAGTGTTTGTTGTCTTGCGGGCAGAGGAACTTCATTAGCCGAGTCAGGGAGCCTTTTCCATTCCTTGTTTTGGATACATATTTAAGCTGCATGTGGTTTGGTGCCACGGGTAGATGCCATGCCAGCAGTGTGTTGCAGAAATGAAAAAGCAGTGTCATCTTCAGTCATGACTGATGATGATAAAGAGTGCACGTAGATGATACTTTAATAGAACACTTTTGTTTCAGGTGTTGGACACTCTTTTATATGGCTGGAGTATGACAGGTGTTTTATTAAGAAAAGCATTTAAGGGGGATTTTTTTAATGATAAAAAATGTGTGCTTTGCCAATTCATTTAAAATCTTCAAAAAAATAAAATAAAATCACACACTTTTGAAAAAGATTCATTGTTGTCCTGGCATACATGATCATTTTCGTTGTCTTTTTCTAGGATCCCTGTGAAAATAGTTTCTTAACTTTTAGTTGAATCAAAGTAATTGCTCTCTATGATGAATATGTAAAACATGTTGAAAGATGATCCAAGTAACGTTAAGTAAATGTTCACTCTTAAAATAGAGGTTTTTATTTGCATTGATGATTCCATTAATACCATTTAATATGGGTTCTTAAGATTATAAATGTTATTTATTAAAATGGTCTTCACACAAAAAGAAACAACTTTTTTTTACTTTGTTTTACTTTCTGTTAAATCACTATGTACCCTTAAATTTACTACATTATTTTTAACCATTATAGAGTTATTTCTATTTAAATGTAATGCTTGCAATCATAGGCTGTGAAAAGACAAAATAAAAATAAAGAGACCATGTTCTAGACCAGAGATGGCCAAACTAGGGCCCGCGGGCCAAAATTGGCCCATGGTAACCTTTGATTTGGCCCTCCATCCTATCTGAGAAGAGAAGCAGAATGATGGGGATGATTTAGGTATTGTCTTTTCAAATTTTATGTAACATTTTATTTGTTTGTTTTATTGTTTAGCTACAAAAAAGCTAACTGAAGTTAGATGTTTCAATTAAATGTTGTAGTTTAATTTAAAATGTACTTTAATGTATTCACTTAGTTTAAAATGTACTCACATGACGGATAGAGGATAATGCAGAGACTTTAGTGAGCAAATCGAGGCAAAGGCAGATTAAGACTAGTGCATTCAGCATTGAACTCCAGTTTTATTGCAGTTATAATTAAAAAGTTATACTGCATTACGTAATACTATTGATGTTTTCAATTTATTTTTAAATATTATGAAATTGATTAGGAAATTATCCGTGGCAACTAATGTAAAATATTTTAAATATTTATCTTCAGCACACAGCTCAGTATTTGGTTTTTGGCCCTTCACACGAAAAAGTTTGGGCACCCCTGTTCCAGACATAGCCTGTTGATATCTTATTTTGGGGGTTTCAGCTTAAGTCTCCTAAAATTAATGAGACACGCAATTGAAAATCTCCATGTCGACTGTTGCCATTACGCTATAACGCATTATGCTTTTATTCTATACCTTTGAAAATGATGGAGCAACAAACAACTGTTGTTGTCCCTGCGGCAGCATCCCGGTTAAATTAGCTTTAATGAACATGTAATTGCTGGGAATAGACTGAGCGGACCCGAAGCAAACAAGGTTTCTAATTGATTTGCATTTCTCTTTTTTTGTGAGCAGTCGCTCATTGTCCGAGCGCGCTATTGATCGGCTACTGTGTATCGCCCCGCATGTGTTTCCCTTCATTAACTGATAACGGGTTACTGATGACTCCCATCCCGGCTCTAATGTGGCTTAACGCCTACTTTGTTCCCGTGTCATGACGGAGGGCAGCCCGGAATAATGAGTAAGTGGGTGGGCTGTGTTTGGGGCTATCTGCTGGGAGGCGTGTAGTCTGCCGGGTGCAAGGAGATCACTGGAGGGGTTAAAAAGCAGCACCTTTTAGGTCTGGATTACTTAACTGCTGCACAGCGTGGGCCCGTCCTCCATTTTAACCAACAACCTGAAGCGATAACCTGGGCTCTGTTGGTGATATGGTGAAATTATTTTGAATTTTAGAATCACAGAATTATTAAAAACAAAAACACGTGTAATGACATTAATATATTTGATCCTTTTATCTGAAGCGAGTTCACCCAAAAATGATTTATTTATTCACATTTACTCTTCCTCAAGTGTTCCAAACCTTATGCGTTTCTTTCTTCTGTTGAACACAAAGGAAGATAGTTTGAAGAAAGCTGAAAATCTGTAACCATCGACTTCCATAGTAGGAAATACAAATAGCCTACTATATGGAAGTCAATGGTTACAAGTTTTCAATATTTTGAATATCTTCTTTTGTGTTCAAGTGGAGAAAGAAATTCATCAAGTGATGTGAAGTCACGTGAAGGGTGCGTAAATCATAACAGAATTTCCGTTTTTTTTGGGTGAACTATCCCTTTAAGGCTTTTTTGGGAATCAAACTCACAATCATAATATTGCTCGTGCCATGCTTTGGGGCTATTTGGGCAAACAAGAAGTATTTATGAAGTGATCCTGTATGGCACAGTCAAAATATTGGGGTTGCTACACATCAATACCATAGATGGTTATTTTACACGATAAGCACTCTAAAAATACTGCGTTGTTTCGACCCAAAGTAAAATATATGTAAACACAAAGCGTTTGGTTAAAAATAAATAAATATGTAAAAATTGGGTTGGGTTTTCCCATGTTTTACTCAAATTGAAACTGAAAGAATCCACAATTTATAGAGTTCTATTGTTCTGAAATCTAGTAAAATAGTTGTGAAATCTAGTGAAATTAGCTAACTAAACCTATTAGATAACTAATGAAATCCTCCCAACAAATGCAAGTTGACTTGGAAGAGTGTTGGTGTTCCTCGTTTAGACTGGTAAAGCTCTGAATGTATGTGATTTGTATTGTGCACATAGCTTACCCCGGAAACTGAGCAACCAGTCACGGAAATTCTAATTCTCACAGACGTTTACCCTGATTTTCTTTGCCATAGAATTGTAAATTGAGCATAGAAATGATAAATGATACGCCATACGTGCAATTGGCTGCGTAATACAATGGTCACACAACGGCGAGCCGCTGGGCTCACAGAGAGAATTGCATGTTAGCTAATTGTTAATTTGGGCGACTCGCGCTGGCTAATTATGGCGGCACCGCCAAGCCATTTGCATGATGGACTTGCCACCTGCCTCGACGCATGACAGCCCGCAGCCTGGGCAAACTATATAATTACTGAACAGTGGTGGGGCAATTTTTGACTGCCGTCCCTTTGTGTGACATGAATTCTTCCTAATGACATATTTTATAAAGGGGCAAATAGCATCCCTCCTTCCGGTTCGGCAGAAAAAAGCCACCATCTCAACAGGTCTTAATGTTTAAGCCACCGCACTCCTGTATGGGGGATTCTCCGCAGTTGTGCGGTATAGTTAGGCCTCGTTGCGTTTCAGGATCCAATGCTGCATTTAGTCTTACAGAACAAACAGAACGCAATGGTTTGACATTTCAGGTCTATTGTTGTTCTTATTTCAATTTAAAAAGTTTGTGCATAGCTTATGGGTTACATTTGTCATTCGCAGCTAATTAAATGCGATAAGACTAAAGTTAAACGGTCAGTAAACCCTTTGTTGAAATTTGGATTTCTGCTAATTTGTTAGTCAAAAACAAACGGTACATTGACTAACACTTGCATATATTCGGTCTAAAGAAAAGAGGCACACTTTAACAAAGAGTTCTTGTTACAGTGTAACTATTGTTTGTGATACTGAGTAATAGCCTTTGTTTCCAATTCCAAACACCACAGACACCGAAAACGAGATAACCTTGACCTTGAATTAGAACCCTAAATCAAAATTGTGTCTCCCTTAAAGTGATGTGTGTGGGTGTAACCTGGGCTGATTTATTGCCTTACATTAAACACTATCTTGCAGTTAAAATACAGTTCATTTTCATACGAAACTTGTTTTAGCTTCTACCATAGCATTTTCTTTGTGATAAGGACCTGCCTTGTCCTTGTATTTAACCTCATGATATGAAATTAACATATAGCAAATTTTGAATTTCTCGAGTGGCTTACTGTTACTCATTAACTAGATTCAATTTTGTATACGTTATCTAGATTGATTGCTCGTTCCTGCGAGCTGTTGGATATTATACTCACGGTTTAGATCTGCAATGTTATATTGATGTTTTTAAGTAGTTTTTGTTGTACCACGCTTAAGTAATCAGATAGTGTTTAAGTGACAAAAAGTTGATCAAAATAGCAGTGGGGTGAGGTGATTACATGTTATTTAGCGAGGGAGGAAGTGTTAACACGGTTAGTGATGGTTCGCTGATCACCAAAGGACTCCCGCTGGTACAGTACAAGACTGCGCTGGAGCGCCTCTTGTCTGCTCAGAATTTCATTATTGAGTCTTGACCCGCGCGCTGCCGCACGAGCCACGGGGACATTTCAGGACATTCAAATGTCATCTTAATTCACAGATATTTGATAAGGCGTTAACCAGTATTTGGAAGACGCGTTAATAAACACACAAACACAAAACGCACAGAAATGTTAAAATCTCGTTTGTAAGGTTGATATAAGATGTGGCATCAGAGAACATCCTCAGTGATGCAATCAATAACGGAACATGATGCTGTTTAAGTCTATGAGGGCGTCAATATTTCTGACACAGTATAAAAATTAAGAAATGTGAATTGTAGGCTATTTATATGTTGTTTATGATTATAGGCATATAGCAGCCTACAAAACGCTGTCCTCAATAACGTGTTATAATACCAAAATGAACCAAATGCAAAAATGCTTGCATCTTTCCATCTGACAAGAAAACGCATTTTTATCGGGATAATGCTACAGCTCATAATTTTACTTAGTGTAAATTTGACAATTTGAATTGAGCAATTTTAAAAGACTTAGTCATTAAAAGAGTAATTTTCTTTGAGGAGAAACAAAAAACAGCAAATCAATGGGAAGGTATGAAAATGCAGTTTTTGTTCATTGGATGGGAAAGGCTCCATTCACATAAGGCTGAATGCGCTGCATTTCACTGGTGCCACAATTACACTGAAAGGTCAAGTATTACTGCATCTTGTGTTCCGCGCTGCATGCTAAGTATTTCTCCTTGCAAATGACCCTCGTCTGCGTGCGCAGTACAATGGCCTCAAGAAGCAGATAAATGCTGGACAATTAAATATATTTTTGCTACTAGTTGACAATAAGATTTACTAAAGGAGGTGATTGCAGTTAATGTGTAATTGTGCCATTTGTCATGCACATAGATGAAGCTGGTCTAAGAATGAGGTGTTGGAAGCCGAAGACGAAAACGTTTTGCTCGCCTTAATTTCTATGCTTTTTCAATTCCCATTTAAGATGTATTTAGATTAAACGCGCTGAGGTATACATTTAAAATGTGGACTTTTCCCCTGGAGAGTTTCTGTTATTTTTTTTATCGTATTCTTAAAATGAAACCAACTAATATAAATAATTTATATAATTTACTTATTAATAATAGTTATAATTTATATATATATATATATATATATATATATATATATATATATATATATATATATATATATATATATATATATATTAAAAATAATAATATATATATATATTTTTTTCTTTTTTTGTCTATAAACTTTTTATGACAGAATTAAATTAAATCAATGTTTTAATTCAACTGATTGTCTCGGGGTTTTCATACTTTTGCAGTTGCTTATACTTTTTCTCAGCATATGCGATTTTGTCATTTGCCATTTTGTATATGGGCTTCTGGATAACTCTCATGACTGTTGCGGACTGTAATGTGCACAATAAAATAACTGCCTTAAAACTACCTGCTTTTCAGCTACGCTTCTGTAAATTTATTTAAAAACTGATGTGTCTGGAAATAAACTACTAATAATTATTAAGTATTGTAACCCATGCATCCCGTGGGAAGAAACTTCAGCACCCCGGACAGCTCCAGACCAAATTACATAATGCAAACTAAAAATACTACGCTATGTGGGCAATTCATTGCATAACCTTACTTTTCGAAGGTGTGGTCAAGTTTGGTTTTGGTGTGAACATGTTTAAAGTCAGAGGTGAGAATAAAAGTAGGGTCGCAGAGTGAATTATTATTGTGAGATATGTGCAAGACTTGTAGATATTAGATATATTTAAGACTTATTAGACGGTTGTTACGCTGTATAGGAATACGATGTTTCTGCAGGACAAAGACTCTCTTAAAAAATCAGTAATAGTCTGTTTGTTAAAAAATATTAAATTGGCAAATATTGCGAAATACGTATGGTCATTTCTCTGCAGGACAATGCTCTTAAAGTCAATTTTAAAATTCATTTATTTATGTTGAAAATCTGAAATATTAACAAATAAATTGACATTTTTGTCAAGATTAGATGTGGTTTTGATAGACCTTGTATCGAGTTGCAAGGTTCACCAACAATAGCCTATAAATAAAAATAAATTAAAAAAAAAAACTGTAAATTAACCCTCGAGCTACAGCGCTGAATAAAACGAGGAGCGAACCTCAGAAACCCTAACTCTAATATGATTGCGTTGGGATTGGGGTCTAATTTATGGAGGTGACTGGGACCTTTGCACCCAAAGCTTCGAGGACAGTCCGCAGTTGTGCAACGTGTGTTGAGTGAGAGTGATGAGAGCATACACGCTTCCAACAAGTCATTTTCAACAGCTACAAGCTCCACACAAAGACCACACACCGAGCCTCAGACATGTTAATGTAATCTGGAGTCTTTCAGAGGAGCTCTAACAAAACGAATCTCCGAAAACCTAATAGACTCTTTCGGCGCTGGTAGATTTCTGTGGAAAATGATTGAATTTGCACAACGGATAAAAGAGAAAATCTTACTTGCCTATAAAATGAACGTTTATTTCATGTATTTGGTTAATCAATTTATCCAGCCTCGATATATAGCACACGTCGTCAAACATTTGTTTAAATAGTCAAGGCCATTAGCATTGCTTTGACGTGTAGCCTGTATGAAAAATAATAATAAAAACATTTCGCTCCTTGTAAATTCAAATGACTATAAAACTGAAATCTTGTCAAACAGACTAACTTGAGGAACTAATAAACCCGTGTACCTAATGCCATGGCAATGCCCTTTTTGTATTTAGTTTTTAAAGTTGTATGAAATTAAAAGCATCACAAAACAATCACAAAAACTGAATACAGACACCGCTTAGAGTTTTCGGTGGATGTTACATATAATTGAGTATCAGTGCAAGTAAAAGAAGCATCTGTAGGCCTTCGAAAGTATAATTTCGGACATAATCGACAAAATGATCTGTTGATTTAACGACCCTTCACAGAAAAGAAGAGCGCCATTACAATCAGTGAGTCATTAAAACGCGCGCCCCACTGCCCGCTTACTGGCGCGAGGGTTTCACATAAATACCTTCATCAGCCCGAGGTGTAGACTACTAAATGTACTGGGTTTTTATTTGCGATTAAAGGGTGTAAAAAACGAGGCGAGAAAAGCAACAATGGCCTTTACAACCAATCGGCCTTACGAATTATGGATGGATGATAACATCCAACTATAGGCGCAACCACTGATAATAACAACATATTCAATCCAATGATAACATCTGAAACGGGTGCTTAGGCCTTTATTCGTGCTATAGCCTAATCATACTAAGTTTTACCTGTATCAATAGTTAGATTAATCTAATCACTGTTAGAATATAGACTAAAATATCAGAGCAAATGTTGAATAGTCACAATAATTTCACAAATAACTCTAAAATATAAATTAGTTGTTTTGTTTAAGTAAAAATGTCACTTTAAATTACGTCTTAAGTCCAGACATATAGATTTTTTCTGAGTGTATTTATTTATTGTCTATTTGGCAACACTATTTAGTGTAACAATTTTTATAAAAGTAGCAAAGCTTATTTTTAATTTAGCTTTTAAAATTATAACTGAAACGATAAATAAATGTGTTGTCATCCTCTATATAGTCCCAAAATCTGCACGTCGTATACTTTCATAAACTGTGGCTAACATATTTCATTTATCATGCCCAACTAAGTAAAATAAAATAAAATAAGAAAGAAAGAAAGAAAGAAAGAAAGAAAAAGTCAATCATGAATTTTGTTTATATATATAGTCCAGAACCGATTTCTGCGTATAGTATTATATTTTAATTCGGTGGCTATTTATATTCTATTTTAATATGTTCTTGCACTGATCAAAAAGCGAAACAGAAATGTCACATGTGATTCAATAATTTACTTACGTCTCTCTGTAACACACACACACGCACGCACACACAAAGAAACACACGGCACGCACTTTCAAATGTTCCAGCAGGCATCTCAATCTTACCTCACCCCTCTGATGTTTACGGTCTTTATCAATACGTAAACACGGGTGCATTTGATTTTACCTCTGATCTCCACAAACACGGTATTGATGGACGGCGCTCTGATAAGTGTGTTTATTTCGTCTTGCTAAGTTATTTAGGAGAATAATGTTGTTTGTACAGCGATGTGATTGATAAGTTAGCTTTTAGGAGCGTTTGTTTGATGTGAGTTTCTCTCAAGGAGTGGAGACCTCACCTGCACTGACTCATTCTCTTATGACAAAGAAAACGCTCCAAAAGAAATCTCAGGTCAAGTCAAATACATTAACAAATAAAAAGAATAACTCTATACGCTAAAACTCATTTAACCGGGTCATGCCAAAATACAATTGGGGGATCGAAGACAATTTGTTGAAATTAACTTTTAAAATGAACAATCGTTAAACGTTTGTTTTAGATGAGCGTCATACACTATTTTTAACGCGCGTTTAATTTTGCACTTGAACTCTGGATTTTAACTTTATTAAAATGTTTAGACACGCCACAAAATTACCATTTAAACTCAAATATCCATGCAATATCCAACACATTTAGAATAGTATTTGTTGTGTGTCTCCATTGGTGTTGTGACACACAGAAAGCTATTTGCAGAATGAACGCTTTACTAGCAGGCCAGAAATCCAGCTCCACAAACCTGTCACACTTGAAGGATATCCTCTACAAATAGTAGAAATTGCGACTATAGTAAAAAATAATCCACTAATGCGTATTCATTTGACTAATTGACTAATAGTATGTTGCTCACTTTTAGGCTAGTTTAATTTTATTAACCTTGAAGAAAAAGGGTCCAACTTTTAGCACCGCAGAATGTTTGATTTCATACACCCAAATCTAAAATAAACGTAGTGTAAGGATATTGTTATTATTGTCATAATTTATTAATATGATTGTATGACTGCGTTTAAGTCAAATATCTATATAAGTTACAAGAAAATTAAACGTACAAATAACAATGGAACTGAAAAAAACTTGAGAACCTTAATATCGATAAAAATTTTGTACAATATACATATCGCTAAAAACTATGTAATCAGTCCAAACCTTTTACAGAAATATACAAGCTACGTTTTACAGTGAAATCTATAAGAAATCATGAAAGGTATTTAGCAGTCTAAATGTGAGGGGAGACATCTTCATTGTTGAAAGGGACATTTTTAAAAATCCATCAGGAATATTTGTGTTTTAGTGTTTTAGTCAGTCTCCGTTTAAAATCTAGTGTATATAAATAATTCCATCTTCTTAATGATGTTTTGGCGCTCATCCTCACAATAAAAGATTTGATACCTTTGACATTTGGCAATCCTCGCGTTGCTTGCAGCCTTGTCACTTCTCCCTCCGAGAAAGGAGATAATGATTTCGGAGCGCAACCCCAGTTTGCATGGTCTTTATGAGCTGAGCATAGTGTACACATAATCTGCATCCACCTGTCGTAATTTCGTTATTGTGTTATTGTCTGTCACCACGTCCTGCCATAAAGCAGAGCGGAGCAGGGCAACGCAGCTCCATATTCGGAACCGGAAGAGTTCAGGTGTGACAGGCCGGGAACCTGGGTTTGGAGGGATGGGGGGCTTGCGGCATGTTGACCCAGATCTGGGGACTGACCGGCGCTGCCTACCTGCTGACTTTGATGCTGGCTCATTGAAGTACTGTTATTGGTCATAATCATGACGTTTCCCCCCTGGTGATGGTGGTTTTGTACACCAGTGTTGGGTGTGTGACTGCTGCCTTGGCATGGCTTTCCGTCTTTCACCAATACAGGCACCGCCACCCGCCGTGGAGACTGCTGCTGCTGCTGACAGGAACCGTTGTCTTGTTGCATCTGCTGCTGGGACACTTTGTCCTTGGCTTGCCTTTTCATTTTATACCGGTGGTTCTGAAACCAAATTTTAACTTGAGTCGGAGTCAAGTGTATCATGCTGGCCAGATGTTCTCTTTCCGGCGCGGAGAGGTACTTCTGCTGCTTGAACCGCCGTTCAAGCTCATACACCTGCGCCTGTGAGAAGAGTACCCGTCTCTTCCTGCGAGGTGTGCTGGTCAGCGGACCCATGCCTTTACCAACATCCGCCAACGAACTCAGAGTGCTCATGCTGCCCATATTCATACCAGACGAGGAGCCCATGAAGCGAGAGACTGCGAAAGGAACAGTCCCGTTTAGCTTTGCAATTTCACAACAAACACAATTAAGCAATCATTTAATAACGAGTACAGAGAGATTAAATCGCCGCGTGACTTATAAAAGGACAGCAAATAAACAAATATTGTGCATTATTGTGGTGTTGTCTGTCTACTGTAACTGGGGAGTTAATTTATGCAGTTCGTTTGGGTTTAGATACAACACCTGGCACGTGTAACGTTTAGCTTATCAACGCCGGCAAAGCCCTTTGGGCGCTAATTTGGTGGAAAATTATAACATTTTCAAAACAGAATAATACATGATAAATACAACCGGCTACAGTCACAATTAAAACCGATTAATACGCATTACAAAACACCTCTCAAAAATGCACAAGCAGCTCTTGCAAACACAACGTAAACTGTTAATCTCACGTACTTGTAGAGAAGCGTGGGTCAGGATTCGTTCCGTACCAGCTGGTGGCCGTCGTGCTGCCTCTCATCCCGTCTTGATAGGCCGGCAGGTCGCTCATGTTGCCCAAATTCCCGTTACAGTAGCCCCCCATGGCTGTATGTGACAGCTGGGAAACTCCAGCTGCAGTCATGTGGTAGGCAGCGGGTACTGTTCCATTGTGGCCCATGTGGTGCTGCTGCATCGCCGCTTGCGTGACTTGGGGTTGTCTGTACGAGGCAAGAGGAGCCCCCAAGTTGTTCCCCTCCATACTCACTTTTTTGTAGCTCTCTTCAAGAGGACTTAAGATATCGGATACAGAAAAAGGAGTCGTATGCTTAGGGCTCATCGACATTGTTCTGTGTTGGAAAGGGAGAAATTAGAAGGCAAGGCAATCTCTCCTTCTTTTTTTGGCCAGCTCCTCTGTTCCTGTTGTTTCACCGTCGCTGCAGCAGGATGGAAACGTATGAGTGCGCACTGGAGTCCGCCTTAATTGGTTTGAGTGGGAGCTCGAAGCTGACTTTCGTTTGTTTTAGCTTGGTGCCAGGTTTAAGGCTTCCATCAGAGGCGGGGCATCAGCAGCCAGGGCAACAATACAAAGCAGCGCTATCATCTGTGCACCCACGCACAATTTCTATTACGCGGTCTTCAACTACCCGTGCCATCCCCCAACCCCGAAAACATTTACGCGTGTAACAACACCTGTGCGTAAATATAATTCGCCCATAGTTCATTTTCAGCGCGAGGCTGTTTATTGCGCGGCGGCGAGACTCGCACGAACGGCAAGGAACGCAGAGCAAAGGATGAAATATTGACAGTTGGAGTGATGTTTATAAGGGGCCCTTGATGTGAGTGCATATGCGGACTTCAGACTTTGAGAACCACTCAGTTTCTGAAAAAAGCCTGAGTTGAACTACTGACTTTTAATGGCCACAAGAGGCTTCTGGTGATTGCAGGCGTGTTTGTATTATGCTCCATCGTACTCAAACATGCAAAGGGCCCTTGCGACGACTCAGGAACACTGACTGACAAATAAATAAATACATATGCGCGTGTTAAGAGGCCAAGTAAATGATTAAACCCTTTTCCATTTGATATTATCGGACACAAGCAGCGTGTCGTCCAAATTCCCATCCACTCGGCTCAGACACGCGGTACTGAGGAAAATGAACTCGGGAAGAGGAGAGGCTCTCAGGTAAAGTTAACGACGCTCAAATAACACGAGTAAGTCCTGAAGTAACTCCGTGTAAGTTCAGTAATGCGTTTCAGGCCGGTGCGCTGCGCCCTGATGTCTCAGTCGGAGAGCAGTTTTAAAGAAATTGGTATGAGTGGACTGTGGACTTTACAAAATCGTCAAGATTTTTTTTTTACAAAATAGACATTTTTAATTTACATTTTACACCTATTAAAAACAATAATAACATCAATTAAATCATTATTATCATTATCATTATCATTATTATTATTATTATTATTATTATTATTATTATTATTATTATATTTTAACAAATATAAAAAAAACACATTTGTTGCTCTTTGCAAAATAACGCGTTGTTATACACAATTATTATAAATCCATATCTGAATCGTAACAATAGATTAAAATTGCATGTTTTATTTTTCTATCTATATATCTATAAATAAGTGTGATACATAAATTACCTAGAAAATAAGTCCATCTAACATTTCATTGTTTTTGATAAAACAATGACTTGAAATGCAAACATGCAAATGTAAGAGCCTCCAATTGAAATGCTTATTTTTTTCCTCAAGATCTGCGTTCTTGCAGTCTTCTTCGTTGAGCGCAGCAACTTTGTAAAAAAAACTAAACGATATATAAACTACTATTTATTAATTTGTTACTATTATTATTATTATTATTATTATTATTAAGCATATTTAGATAGAAAACCACTGATTGGCCTTCAGCAGTTAGGGATTCCAAAGTATCTGTTTATGACTTAACACTGTGTGTGTGTGTGTGTGTGTGTGTGCGCGCGTGTTTTTCCTCTTCTCTCTGAAGAATTGTGAAGGTTTATTAAAAATTAGATATTATATTTATTGTGCGCATAACATCAGTTAAACGTAGAACAGTTGTTTCGCATTTTAATTTTTCCTGTGCTTTTCTGTTTTCTGTCTAAATTTAAATTACAGTTTTAGTAAGTGCCCATTTTCTGTATTTGTTTTATGTGCTATCTTTCGGAAAAATAGCTTTTTTAACAACACGAACATGTCAACTCGTTGGCCTCAGAACAGTGGCCTTGCGTTTACGCCACAGTAACACCAAATAAACCAAAAGATTTGCATCACACGGAATAACATAACATGCCACAGTAGTCTAATTTATGTCAAACCTTTAACACGAGGGAATACAGCGTCTTCTGGTGGTCACTGTCTGAATATTTTCCAATGACACGACGGTAAAAAAGAGCCATGCTGGAGTCTGCACAGGGTGATAGTTCTCATTTTATTGAAATTACAACAACACATGTATATTATTATAATTGTTTTTACATAGATTCGTGATTCCTTATCAACCTTACGAATGTTTACATAATATCACATCTTCAACAGTGCTCAAACATCATGAAAACGTCAGTCATACTAAGATAATAAATGTAATCTTCAAGTCAAGTCAGGTGTTTTTCTTATTGTCATATGTGCAGTTCAGTACACACGAAACGAAACATTGCTCTAGGACCTAGATTTTATATAAAACGTAAGTTAACACAGGGGGCACTAAATAAACTTACCAATCACCCCTAATTAAACAACAGTGCATTTCTCTAGTTTGAACTTCTAGTTTGCGTGATGATAATCGTGTGCGTAATTAACAGTGTAAAAACTATATGGCATCCAGCGTCGCTTTCAAGGTGTTCGGCCTATACTTGATGCAGCTTACAAAAGGCTCTCTTAATTATCTTAATCAGGCTCACTCCTCTCTACTGGAGTACGGCTATCATGGTCAATTAACGGCAATTAGTAGTGTACGCTTTGTCTTGTTTTTAATATAGCCTATTTTGTCTATTAACAAACAAGTAGACCAGGCTATTTTGTTCAGCGTTACATGCGTTGCTAATAGAATTTCAATATGCTGACAGCTGTGCATATACATGGAATTAAGCCTGATTTATCCAAAAGTCATATATTATATTATATTATATTATATTATATTATATTATATTATATTATATTATATTATATTATTAATTTCTTGTTCATATTTTGTTATGATATTATGTGTTTTTTTTTCTTATATTTTATTTTAAAAAATTATAATGTTGGCACACATAAGGTGCAGTAAATTTTATAAGCAGAGAACGCTTAGTTCTGACTTCGTTTAGAGTGCACGGTACTATTGTGACATCTAGTGGGGAGGGACAATCATGCGGTTTGTTCAGTGACGGCTCAGACAAAAAGCACATGTAAATATTCATTTCCTTCTCAGCCCAATCAGATCAAGCCTACCACAGGAAGCTGTTAACCTCAAGGTGGCAGAGTGGTATCACATCACTGAGATTTCACGCCTGTTTTCCCTGATTCACATGGCAGTTAAAGCCTGACAGACCTATTAGAGACAAAAACGAATATGTTATTACTATTAGCCTACGTTAATTAACATAAACCAAGTAAACAAACGTCTCTGCTACGTCTTTCTTGCTTTTTATTTCATACCCTGTTATTCATATCCTGGAAGATCATAATATCAATTGGATAATTGTAAAACTAGTCGCCCTATTGTTTTTTTTTATATATATATGTTTCACTACAAGTGAATATGGTTAAAACACACACAAAAAAATTATCAACATGCTTGTCTAGATAGATAGATAGATAGATAGATAGATAGATAGATAGATAGATAGATAGATAGATAGATAGATAGATAGATAGATGGATATAGATTGAGTACATCCCATTTCTCAGTGTATATAGGCAATGTATTTTGGTGTATTTGAACAAAACAGATTTATTAAATGGATATATTTATTAAAATAATATTTTAGTCATCAAACATATTTAGAAATTGAAAGATAATACAATTAAATTCAAGCAAAATATAGAAAAAATACAACCTACAAAATTTAACTAAACTTTTCAAATTTTTTATTTTATTTTTATTTTTCCTCTTTTTTTAAATTTGTATTTAATATTTTTCTATAACATATAAATTTGAGTGTAGTAGTTTTTGAACTGTTATCGTAAGCTATTTTGTTAGATAAGCTCCAGATTTGGCTTCAGTACTGACTAAATGTATATGCACAAATATAATATTGATTAGCTTCCTTTTGAAAAGATGAATTTAAAAGATAGATTTGTGAGGGGTGTACTTGTATATGCTATACTTATATTTGCTATACTATATATATATATATATATATATATATATATATATATATATATATATATATATATATATATATATATATATATATATATATATATATATATACACACACACACACACACACACACACACACACACACACACACACAGTTGAAGTCATAATCATTAGCCCCCTTTGAATTTTTTTCTTTTTTTAAATATTTTCCCAAATGATGTTTAACAGAGCAAGGAAATTTTCACAGTATGTCTAATAATATTTTTTCTTCTGGAGAAAGTCAACTTTGTTTTATTTTAGCTAGAATAAAAGCAGTTTTAAATAAAAAAAAAAACCATTTTAAGGACAACATTATTAGCCCCTTTAAACTATATTTTTCGATAGTCTTCAGAACAAACCATCGTTATACAATAACTTGCCTAATTACCCTAACTTGCCTAGATAACCTAATTAGTTAAGCCTTTATTTGTCACTTTAAACTTCATAGAATGTCTTGAAAAATATCTAGTAAAATATTATTTACTGTCATCATGGCAAAGACAAAATAAATCAGTTATTAGAAATGAGTTAATAAAACTGTTATGTTTAGAAATGTGAAGAAAAAATCTTCTCTCCATTAAACAGAAATTGGGGGAAAAAACAGGGGGCTAATGTATATTTATATATATTATTATATATAATGTACATTTATGTATATATATATATATATATATATATATATATATATATATATATATATATATATATATATATATATATATATATATATATATTATTATATTTATTTATTTATATATGTATATTTGAAGTCAGAATCATTAGCCCCCCTGTTTATTTTTTCTATTTTTTCCCCAATTTCTGTTTAACGGAGAGAAGATTTTTTCTTCACATTTCTAAACATATATACACTTTTTCCTGATGTTTTCAAGATGTCATATGTCAATATTTATACTCCCTCCACTTGTTACAATCAATTTGACAAAGAACGTTGTACTTTGTCGTTGTACAAAAGTTGACTTCCTTATTATGTGTTTCTCCAATGGAAGTCAGTGGTTACAGGTTTACATGTTGTATATGTTCAATATTTCTTTTTTGTGGTCAACAAAAAAGGAACTCCAACTGGTTTGGAAGAAGTGGAAGGTGAGTAAATGATGACATTTGAATTCCTCTTTAACTAAAAATAACTTGTAGTAACAGTCATAGTTTCATATACACCAGCAATGTGTTTTAAAGTCATTTTTATATATGCGTAATTTCATAATTTAGTGAAGGCCTAGTACTGGTTTAAGCTAAGCCTTGTTTGTGAAACTAGCCTTTTCAAAAGAGTCCTAAAACTATATTCAACAACACCCATTCTTGTTTTAATCTTAAACTTTTTTCATCCACTTCAAATGTTGACTACTGTATATATACCTTTAATCAATATGTAGTCTCTTGGCAAAAATGGGTATGAAAAGGTACAATCCCAACGTAAGGTTTTGAGAGTGTTGCATGAACATATCCCTTTGTAAAAACAATGATACTGTATAAAGCGGTGTGTGTAAGTGCTGCAAGTGAATAAGGCATTTAAGAATATGTATTGTATTTGAAATTACGACAAACGTATAAAGTGTGACAAAAGAAGCGGCATCAAGATCTTGTTAGCTGATTTTCTTAAAAGTCGTTATGTCGTAGTCAGTTCTTATTGGCTAATTCACGAAAGCAATGAGACCGGATTTGTTTGCACGTGTTACGTTAGGTATAAAGGCTATAGTTTTGTCGAGTGTGCTCAAATAATATTGCTGATATCAGTTTTATTGAATTTTATTTGTTTTATTCAGGAACAAACACTTAAGATACAAAAATAACCTCGTAAACTTAATTGGTGAGTTTGGTTACGATAGTAGGCTACCAAGTTGTCTGGTCTTAAACCAGCAGAGACCTCTAAAAGCCTGTCTTTGTCACCCCCCTAACCCAACGACTTTTAAAACTCTATTGTCTTGTTAAAGCCCATAAATTTGTCACCCGGGACTGATTAAACATCCCGAGAATTGAGACGCTGCGGATTTTGTCTAGGTCCTTTTAGGACGCACACAATGGTCCTTTCAGAGGACGACACAAAAAAGTGTTTTAGGGAAGATGTAGCGAAGAGAGCGCGGCGGTCAGTCCCCTCCATATGTAGTACAAGGTGGCCGGAGAGAGGGAACAAAGGACCAGGTGACAAGGATGATGCTAACTGGGTCGCTGAATTAATTGGGACTAGTTCGGGATTGAGAAAGCACGCCTCTTTCATTAATGTTACAACAATGATTTGTGTCTTTTATATGAGTGACTTGCCTGAACTTTCTGAAGTCACAGTGCCGTTTATCACTGCTGTTAATTTATTTTTGAGTGGAGTAACATTTTAAAAAACATTTAACGTTTGTTTTCTCGTTTGGTCATCTAAGGTTCAGCTGTTATCAAAACAAGTAACCGCGTTAAATAGACTGAATTATTTGCGCTAGAATGCGCAAATTCTAGAATAATTTGTTCTTCAGTGTTTACAGGGTCCTTTCTTTAAGATGGTTATTTGGTCTTCTCTGCTGGGAGAAAGTGGACGTCTTAACATTACAAAAGCCACTCATCTCTTGCTGCGCGCCAATTCTCATACTCTTTTTCAGTTCAATCTGAGATCTTTTATACAAACACTGTGTAACAATCGGAGGGATTATCAGCAAGGTGAACGAATTATACTTTATACAAAAAAACCGTCCTAAATCCGAAGGAGGAATTAAATATTACAATCTTTATGATTAAAACGAGATACTTGCAATCTGTGAATTTAAAAAAATCTGTATTTACCAACCATATGCACGAACAATAAGAGATTATGAATTGCTATAAATGTTTATTTTCAGTTTTTTTTAATACATACAATAAAGAATGAAAACATTTAACACTTTAAGCATTTTTAAAAACTGAAACTACATAAAACATGTTTTCTCACTGATATATACGCTTTTGGTTTAGAAAAAAATACAACATTTTAATAATAAACTATGGAACTAGGAAATCACACATGACATCAATTAATACACAACAATCTGCAAAACCCAACTGGCCCAACAAAACTAAATCGACCATATAATATGTGCAAACAGCATTTTTAAAACCATTTTAACGCTGAAAATTTCTACTTGAATAGACCTATCACTTTATGCAATTACAACGACTTTAATCGAGATGGATCCATGCGCTGTCCTGGGGAAAGTCCAGAAATAGTTCGTGTTGGCATAAGTCTCACCAAACACAAAAGTGGTGCCGGGAGGCCGCTGTGTTGGTAAAGTGCTGGTATGTAGGAAAAAGCGCAAATGGCGTCTGTTGCTGTAAAGAATGAAAACCTTGAACAGTAAACGGTGAAGATGGCACGGTTGGTGGAACGATGCTGTTTCCTTTTTCTGTATCGATAGTGCAGTTCTGATACGGTTTGCCATCTCGAACCAAAATGGGCACCACGACTCTGCGCAACACGGGAGGCTGGTTGAGGTCCTGAGCGCACTCTATTCGCGCTCTCTTCATTTTGTATCTGTGGTTTTGGAACCAGATCTTGACCTGCGTGGGCGTGAGGCGGAGCAGGTGCGCCAGCTGCTCCCGTTCTGGAGCGGACAGGTATCGCTGCTGACGGAAGCGTCTCTCCAGTTCATAAGTCTGAGCTTTGGAGAATAACACGCGACGCTTCTTCCTCTTTTCGTGCTCTGTGTCCACGGAGAGCACATCTGGTTCTGTGGAGTCTGGTGAAGCTTCAATGTTGCTATCATCCGACGCTAAAAATAGGGGTAAATATATTATGATTAGCTTTTATACATGGGTACCTCTTCATATAAATAGTAATGCTAAGATACGAGTTAAATTTAATAACTTACATATATGTCCTCTGTCGTTTTCAGTCCACGATGAGTAAGTGGAGACGGAAAACGAGTCCAATGGAGAATGCTGTACGATGCTTTCGTGTCATTTTCTGGCAAATCCAAAATACTTCTCACGGTGAAACTGAACTTGTTTGAAATCGCCATTTGTTTCGCAGGGTTGCTGTTAGTTCCAGGACTGGTTCTTGAAGAGCTATCCTCGTTAGCGCAGTGCTGAAGTGATGCGTGCGTTTTCAAGATGCACATCCAAGTGACAATGTGTACACTGATGTCGCGGTGTTTATATAAACAGCACTTGGTGTCTGCTTTGAGGCCTCTCCTCCTTATAGGCTCTAAGTACCTCAATGACTCGTGTACTTAAATCCCTGTAATGGTAGGTGTGAACTCGGGAAAGAATAGCCTGTTACGTTCACAATGATGGAGGGCAACACTCTTCATCATTACTGATTCGTCCGAATTCGTGAAAAGTGGGAAACAGATAATGGTAATTGTTGAGGCTGAATCACGTCTTGGGTGGCAAGTGACAACAAGAGCCCTCCCTTCTTTCCCCCGCTCAAATAACATATCGGATATTTGCATACAAAGTGATCCATTAGCGTCTGAGAGTTGGTTTTTCTAATACGTTTATTGGGGTATTGTCGTTTATTGCAGGTGTTATTGTACAAACACTGGTTAAATGTGCACTTTCTCAGCACAGTGCATGGGGTTAGAGTTGCTAATTCGTGGAGGTTATATGTTCATGGGTTCATGGAGAAGTAGACTGATCTTTGCATAATGTAAAAGTTTAAATTATTTCCCCTAGTAAAGACGCTTTTGTTAAAATTTTTTAATTGAAATTAAAACGTAAATGTTTAGCCTACATTTAAAAACTGGGCCAAAGACAAACTCTGTAGTTGGGTTATAGCGCTAATTTTAAATAATTAAAAAATATTAAAAAAATAAATGATTAACAAAGCGGTTGGGTTAGGCCATATTTAACCCAAATTTGGTTTGCGACTACCCAAAATTTATTTAAAATTTGCGCCTTCGCATATTCAACGTTACACTACAATAGTCATGCTTTAAATGGGTTCTATTTAATTGATCAGGCCATTTCAACAATTTGGGAAAAGATCCAGACATTAAGCAGACATTAATGTTTTGATATGGACTACTTCTTACTCCTGCACCTCACCTAAAGTGCACTAGGGATAGTATGGGTTCGGATGAAGCTGCCTAGCCGTAGAGCGCGCTTTGGATGACTGCATAGACCCTCCCAAACAGAGTTGGGTATCCGTCCTCGTCTAGTCGCCCTGGGTGGTCGGGCGAAAAAAGAACACAAATACATGCCAACCAGCGACCGGGAACAAAAGAGGGAAATGTAGCCCCGCGTCCGAAACCCGTTGGAAGCATTTGTTCCAGTCAAGATTTTGCATTTGTTCAGTCCTGAAATAATGCTTGATTGACGCCCCCGCACAATGTCCTTTAACTTTCTCGAATAAATCCGTGCTTGTTTCTTGTTGTCATGGTTTTGAATAGGGCCAAATGGGATCTGGGCAACTATCTGCTACACGTCTAGCTGCTTACGTCTATACTGAATTATTATTAGTTATTCGTTTCCACGCGGACTTTTGCCGTAAAACTGTCTCCTGATCAATCGACGCTAAAATATTTAGTTTAAGTTGTAATTAATAAAGTAATTTTGTTAAATCTTTGTGTTCAAGATGACGATGACAGTGACGAGATTAAATATGTTTTATAGGCTAATTATTATTGTCTTTATAGCAGGTTTAGCTCTAAACAGCGGGTTAATAGCAGTGACAACATGCCACACCCAAACGTATCGATGTTAACCTGCATAAAGTTAGTTAAATGTTTACAAAGCTCTTGTAATTTAAGCACATGCTCTCAGAGGATAAATAAAGCCTCGTGTAGGCACACAGTTTAGTTTCTAATGACCTCTCGTATCTCCTTAATCTATTAGACACCCACAGATAGAAGTATGCTTCAGGAAAAGTGTGCGCTCTCAAACACCCAAGAGCTCTTCAGTGTCAAATATTTACCCTGGTTGTTTAACATCTCAAACCCAAGGAGTCAGACAGGGGGAATCAGAGAGCAAATCAACAGGAATAAACATTTCACCGTGAAAAGAACAGCCTATGTGGTACGGCATTATAATATCCATTATTATAAAAATGCTTGCTGATATTTCAGTGACTTTTGGTAAATACAAACGGCAGAACTTAGATACTTAGATACTCAATTGTTAACAATTTAACAGTGATGTTAAATACAACATCTGCAAACATTCTCATTAAGAAAACAAAGCTGACAGTGCTCTGAATTTCAATCTTAGTTTGCTTTGTTTAATGCAATTCTTGCTTTCTTAATAAATGAAAACAGCCAAAACTTTAAAAACTTCTAACTAACTACACTAAACAAAACTTCTTAAACAGCATAATCCATATTTTGCAAATGTATGAAAATTATACGTTGTACATAATTACATAAAGAAAAAACAGCATATTTCACACAGTTAATGCACACACTGAAATCGCCGTGAGCAGCAACACTTTATAGGTCGTTCAGCCTGATCTCACAAGAAAACGTAAGTATTTTACGTTTTGTCAGTTTAGTAGCTAATTCGTACAAATTCGTACGAGTTCAGGACGTTTTAGGACACGGCATGTCCAGAAGTCTTACACAAAAAAAAAATAATATATAATATTAATAATCTAATAATATTTTCTATCTAGATTCAAGAACATTAGGGCTTTTGAGCCTCAAAAGTCCATCTTAAAATCAAAAGTTCTGTCTGGGAACTGACTCTTAAACTCAACTATCAAACCTACCATTTTCGGGCTGACATTAATGACGTAAAGATAACAAGTTTGTCTTTCTGAGATTTGACAGATCTGATAAAATTGTCTGCATTCAATACTAACAAACAAACAAACAAACAAACAACAACATCAAAACCACTGAACAAAACACAAACACACACGCACTTCTCTCTGTTCTAACGGTACATCTGGTACTACTTCTTTAAATTGCATTTTAAAAAAGCACATAGTCCCAACTTCCACCGTATATAAGCAATATTCTATAATCTCTCTCTCTCTCTCTCTCTCTCTCTCTCTCTCTCTCTCCCTTTTTTTATATATATATATATATATATATATATATATATATATATATATATATATATATATATATATATATATATATATATATATATATATTTAATGGCATGAAGGCAAGACATTTATTTATATCGCTCAAATAAATTTCGCTTTATCCCCCGTGTCCTCCTTGCAATTCAGCAGATGAGCAAAGAAAGATGCGCAACCTCTGAATGCGCCCTGCTTACAGACAGAGGGCGGGTCATGGGCGGATCGTCTGAAGCCGTGACTACCAGCAGTATAAATCAAAACTTTTAGTTAATAGTTCTATCTATGACTGAACTGAAACATGGGTTATTTTTAAAAGTGGACCGAGCTCCTTTACTACTTTACGGGTAACGATGTCCAAATACAGATGAGCAACGGTGTAGGCCTATACACCGAACATTCATGAATCTTTTCATGTTAGGCAATGCACGAAAAACTGTTTTTAAGAAAGGTTACATATTCATGCAACAGTATACGTTTCGTTAATTTTTTTCAGAAAGTTAACTACTTAAATGGAAAGTTCATTCAGAATGTTTATTCACTCATTCACAGATGGTTCCAAACATTTGTAATTATTTTTCTGTTAAAAAACGTCGTTGTGTTTCCCAACATTTTTAAAAATAATTTTGTGTGCTCAACAGAAGAAACTTGAGTAAATTATGACATTTTTATTTTTGGCAGGACTGTTCATTTTATATGAAGACCACAGAACGCGCTGTATGTGCGGTCACTATCTGTTGCTATTCCTATGATTCATGCTATATAGAATTGTAATTTACCAGATTTAAGTGTAAAAATGTTAAACATAGTTTGATAGAAAAACACTAAAATGCTACACCTCGTAAATTGTCTTTATTCGAATGTTTCAAAGGAAAAGACATGCTTTTACTGTTTGTTGTAACACAGATCACCTCTTGGGGGTGCTCCAGGACCAGACTTTGGAAACTACTGTAGAAACACATAAGCAGTATTGTACGGTCAGAGATTGTCTTCTGCATAACCCAGTTGTCAGGCATGTTCGGATTTATGCATTTTATATAAATTGATGTATTTCCCCCCGCTATGTGATCTGTAAACCTTCTTTATGATACGGAGTATAGGGTATAAATTGTGCCACTTTATTTTAATTCATTGTCAAAAAGTTAAGCTAAAAGTTAAGTACAGGGCAGACTAATAGTGTTTGCACTTAGCTTTTATAATAATAATTTTAGTTTCACCGTCTTAATTAGTTAAAATTGATTTATATTTCTATACAAAGTGAACCTTTTTGTCTTCATTTTTCAAAAAGCGGATATTTGAACATCTTTTTTTTTTCATCCATGCACCTGCTGGCGAATTTCAAACAGCAGGGGGAGCTACATTACCATTATTGTCTCACCCTGAAGCTGTCAGTAAACTGTTAGACCTTGAGATTGCAATGGAAAGCTTTCCTATGTGACTGCTTGAACAGAGCATAAATTGAGGCATGCCATGAGATTATGTATTTAGGGATGCATGTATGTATGCGTGTATATACGTACGTATGTATGCATTTATTTATTAGAAAATTGTACACCACCCTCCTTTAAACAACTTTAGCATTTCAAATATATGGCACGAAGGTAGCATATATACATTTGAAACGAAAAATAAAAATGCAAACAAAGGTACAAAAGCAAATAATTATAGTTTACATTTCGGGTACAGTTTAATTTGCTTAATGAAACATTTTTCCATTTTGGCGTAATGCAATTTTGTTTTAAATTCTGGAGCATTTTCATGTAAAAACCAAGATGAACTTGACTAGAATTAATGTATATTTAATGCAATAATCAAGTACAGATGAATCTAAAAGCTGTCTCTAAATCTTTAAACTGACCCCCAAACACATATCGTTAATCTGCAAAAGTCCTCATTGGCCGGATTTAAGTTACAGGAGCAGTCAACCTTTCAGAAGTGTTAATTTGCAAAGCAGTTTAATGGTGTCAATTCCATTCGGTAGATATAAGAGTTATGGTGATCAGTTGATCCCTTTAATGTTATTTAGGCACTTGTAAAATAATCCAAAGTAAAATTTATGCAACAGCTAATCACTGTCAGATTTCCACCATCATTAATAATGTTATATGTAGTTTAATCTTGCCGGAGTCTTAACAGTTGCTAAGTCTTTATTATTATGATGATTATTATTATTATTATTATATTTATTATTTTTGTTGTTGCTGCTTTTATTTTTATTATTTTTCTGTTTACTATAGGCATAGATCATGTGATTCGTTTATTTTAAACCTTTTTTTAAAGAAGAAAAACCACAAACTTGGCCCAATTTTCTCATCTGAAAAGTCACGGTTGACCAAGACAATTCTTTCTCTCGAAACATCTTTTTTTTTTTTTCGCGGACACCGAATGTGTTGATTTATTCAATAACATTGACACCAAAATTAACATTACAATTAAGCCTAAATATATAATTTGATTATTGCGACGCGTTATTAATGTCATGACGTTATATTATTCTCTAATGATGCTAATCTGGAACGTTTTTGAATATATGCAATAATTCTCTCTCGAATCGTTTGTTTGTCTTTTTTTTGTGGAATAGATTAAGAATAGTTGGATCACTATATAAACAATCTTTGCAAATTATACACCCCTAAAACAATTAGCAAAATAAAGTTTTCGCAGCAATGCCATAGAAGAATTTTTGGTTCCCCAGTTAGCCTTTTATTAAACAGTTCTGTGTAGAACATTTTTTGTTAGAATACCTTTTCGAAAGAGGTCATTTTCCACTGTAAAGAATGAATTTGTGAATTCCTATAAAGGCTTTTAAGTGTAAGGCGGGATGGGAAAGTATTTATTTTTAGAATTTGAAAATAATTATTAAATAAAATGTCATTTTTCTAGTTCACATGCATCGGTTACCCTTTAACATAGTGCATGAAGCTGCAGTAGCCTGCCTCCTAAAAATAGTTAATTTGTTCGCTCGCGCCGATTACACATTCGTCAGTTTTGTTGATAGCAAATATACAACTTCTTTAACTATTTATGAAATATTACCATGCTTTGTATATTGCAGTTTAAATTACGAGAAAGTTGATTTTGTGATTTATATATATATATATATATATATATATATATATATATATATATATATATATATATATATATATATATAATAAGGAATTCTTTCTTTTCCTTTGTCATTTAATCAACCGATACCATGTAACATTTATATAATTCAACCACAAATCGCGCAAATATTTAATATCATTTAATGCAATTTTAAGACCTCA
Organism: Danio aesculapii; assembly: GCF_903798145.1. NCBI lineage: Eukaryota > Metazoa > Chordata > Actinopteri > Cypriniformes > Danionidae > Danio > Danio aesculapii. Next base: position 7,264,607 of record NC_079451.1, on the reverse strand, counting down.
ATACCTTACTCTATTTTTACGGTAATTATATTGATTCTTGAATAATCTATATGTCTTGCATTTTATGGTTGTTTGCACATCTTTTCTGGACCAAACCATTGCCTTTTCATTAATGTTTGGTTGTTTTTTTGCATTGAATGTTTATTAGATAATCCACTTCCAGTCACAAACTTCCCTAGGCCAACCAAATGTAAAAAAATGACATCAGTAACATTTTCTTTTGTCAAATTATTTGACCATGCAAAACCATGAGAATTTTTATTTTTCAAAATACCACTTTTATTGAAATAGTAAGCTATATAATGTTTCTGGTCGGTCATTGATAGCTATTTTCAACACAACCGAACTAGAACCGAGCGGTAAGAGTGTATGAATACAGATAGTAACCGCTGCGAATGTTTCTTTAGAGGTGGGTAAACACTTTGTCTCCACTGATATCTAATCATACACAGTAACTGTTACATTGGTCTAATGCCTAAAAGTGGATGTCATTGACTCGAACCATGCACTTTCCGTTCCGTGTGTTTATGAATGAGCAGACCATGCCAAAGGATAAATATCCAAGACCGTATCAAAACATTGTCAGCCCCTCAAATAAGCCCAAAACAATGGATTTTCCCCTATCATTTTATCAACAAAAGTAAATACTACTGTGCGTGCTCGCATAGAATCACCTATTTTCTTTTGCGCTCATCCGTCGCCTTTTGGGCTCTTCGTGGCCCCCCACAGCCGGCTGTATATTGACTGATGACATCGGCTTTACTCTAAAGAACACAGAAAAGAGGAGATGATTGAAATCATTTCCACATTCAGTGTTCTCCTAATTTTGAGCCTTAACATTCTTTGAGCGCGTTTCTTAAAGCGAGATTAACTACTCTTAATGTACAAAGTCATTACTATCTGAGGGTCAGATGCTTTCAAGAGTAACGAGCGCATGGCAGCTGAGAGGTGTGTAATGAGTCAAAATAAACTCTTGACTTCCACCCTCTTGGACCATGTGTCAATGTGTGCGACCAGTTTTTAAGATAAATAATAACAACATGAACTTTGCTTTTTTTCCCCATTATTGAGAACATGTGCCGGCAACTTTACAATACTTGCTGAATAATGATAATAATAATAATAATAATAATAATAATTTCAAGTAGTTCTAAATGTTAATAGATTTGCTTAAATGCAAACGCGCCGATACATTCTATTAAAATTTTAGTAATTAATGTTATTATAATCATTATTAGAGTTAACGATTTCAGTTCGAGTTGACAAAGACCTTATTAGATAATAATAGTGATGATATTATTATCACCATTAATGTAAATATATTATATTATATATGTAAATATAAATAATTGATTGCATTTAATTGGCTATTTTAGAGAATTTATGTTATTGTGTATTGTATATTTAATAAGAATACACATTTTAAACTTGTGAAGTATTTTATACTAGGACAAAATTATTTATATGGCGATTGATTGATTTATTATTATTATTATTAATTATTATTATTATTATTATTATTATTATTTGAAAATCACATTTACGAACGAAATAGACTTAGAACTGAGGTCTAAAACAAGAAAACGAAGAAGAAGAAGAAGAAGAATAAGAAGAAGAAGAACAACAACAACAACAAATATTTTGATCAATTCGGTGTCACGGAGAAATAATAACAATACAGTATTTGTACGAATGATAATCTACATTGTTTTAATATATAAAACATATACTTCATCGAATTACTGACAACCAAAAATATGAACCTATATAGACTAATATCTAGTAATGATGTGTGATGCGTCACTCAGAGTGCTTGGATCGTATTGGTATTAACCGAATGGTTGTTAACCAGCTTAATACAAATATGAAAACTGTCATCTTTTACTAACCTTAGTTCCAAACCTTCTGCAGGACCCAAACGAAGATATTTTGAGAAACGTTTCAGTATTCTGGTTGCACAAATGAATATCGACAATGTTGTATGAATAACAGCATACTGTAAAATATCTTATGTTTTTGCTTACATCCACGAAGGAAAATCAACTAAACAGTCTGAAACAAAATTAAGTGAATAAATGGTAATAAAAGTTCCACTTTGGGCTGAACTATTTCTTTAAGCTTTCCAAAGAAAGGCTTAGAACATTACACAAACATAACACAATATGTGCAGCACGAGCTTAAAGTAAACTGCTGTGAATCTCACCCAAGACACAACTTTATCGTCTCCCTTCCAGCACAGCAACCGGCGATAATAAAACAAGTATTACGTTGTAGAATAAATATGCATGTCTGATTATAATTATAACAAGTAAAAAATTAATTACAAATGAAAAAACTACAGAAATTATGCAATTGTGCTATTGCACATTTGCACATCGACTTCCCAGTGTGTCTTTCCTATTTTTTAGTCATCATTTTCAAATTTCAGGTATTTCCAATCATTTTAATATATGTGTATGTATGTATGTATGTATGTATGTATGTATGTATATATATATATATATATATATATATATATATATATATATATATATATATATATATATATATATATATATATATCTTTTTTCTAAAACAATAGCATAAGGGAATAAAGGCAGTTCTTTTAATATATGTTCAGTGCTGCGATCAAGAGGCTTGTGAATTTAAGATTCTTTGTGTTTTATAATTCATTCATGGACTATTTTCAAGAAGTTCATGGTATTTTATAGCCACGACAAAAGAAAGATATCTGTCCCACGCAAAGGCTGTAAGTGCGGCAGGAGCAGGCTGCCTTTCACATCAGTCTTCACACCTCATTAACGCACCCCTTTCTCTATCTCTCGGTGGTAAGTTAGTGCGCTGGATTTATGCCCTCCTTCTGCAATCATAACAAAAGACGCAAGAGAACATGATACGCAGCCAGTACACGAACCAGACATTAAATTTCTTTAAGATAATCCAGCTAATCTGGAGGATAGTAACTGGATTGTCGTCCTATAACACGCTCTTGCATAGACACTTCACCCATATAAATCAGACGATCACGTTTGACCCGTATCGTTTTCAAGTTAGGTTTGTCCCTTCACTCGGCTAAAGCCGTAAACAAGCCAAACCTTTGGTGTTTACTTTGATAGTATTTCTTTAAATCGCAAGAGGTTGATTTGAATAATTCAAACACTTTGGATATCCAAAGTCTTCAGATTGATTAGAAACATTATTATTTGGGTGATTTTAGGCACTTTAACAATTAAGAATCGTTTCATGAGTGGCAATACAGAGGAGATGGGCCTTAAAATCAGCCTAGATGAAAACATACTGCTGTGGTGTAGCGAATTCTTATGAGCTTGCGCGTAAGAGAACGTCAAAATGTACAACATGCAATATGAGAATCGTAAATATACTTGTAGGGACACTAAAGCGTACACCAAGAATGAATGAACGCAAATTCGTTTTCCCCCACACAAATGTTATGAAACTATTGCAAGAAAAGTCAAACTCTAGTTGGCTTCGAGATTCGAACTAGGTAAAGAGTAAAGCTTGTTGTGCAGTTTAAGATAGAAAACCCCGTAAGAGAAAACCAAACGCCGATAGGGGAAACCTTGAAAGGGTTCAAGTATCTTAAGTAAACAGGAAACAACAATAATACAAATAACTTGCCACTATCAGTGGCTTTTATACTGTTCAAACAGGCCCGAGCGCAGCTCAACAATACCATACATTTTTACATATTTTAAAATGTTTTCAAATCCTGTAGGCATTACTATTAATAAATATTACTAAATAAATATATTATTAATACTGGTGTACTAAATAATACGTTTACACATTTAACATGAACTGTACTTAGCCTAACTTTTAGTGGTGCCTATGTGCTATGTGTAACTAGAAAACACACTTTAATCAAAACAATATTTATTGAGAATTTATTATTTCTTTAACTATTGTGCCAGTCTAATGGCTCACGTTTCACTTCATCAGACATACACAGAACAATTTTGTTGACCCCTTTCAAGTTGTCGTCATTTTATATATATACTTGAATAACTGTATCATTATGCCATTAATTCATAATCCAACGAAAATAAAGGAAGCCTAAAAGAATCTTATGGCCTTGCCGAAGTCATGTTTTTAAACGAGTGACTAGTGTTTGAAAAAGAGTGTCTTATGAAGAGTTAGCGCAATGCTAAATATCATTTTGATTATGTAAACCATCCCCATTTTGCTATTTAATTTCTAATAAAGCTAAATAAATAATTCGTAAAACGACTGACGGGACCAATCCATTGTTCCATGTTTCACCAGCCGTCTCTTCTTCTTCTTTTATTATTATTATTATTATTATTATTATTATTATTATTATTAAATAGCCTTTAAATCGTCAGTATGCAACTAGTCTATTGCTATTCCACCAAATCAAAATGCATTTGTAAATCTGCTTTTTTATTAACTATTTTTTAAACGAACAACTTAAAGCGAACGCGTCAGAGTCAAATTAAAGATGATATCAGGTTAAAACACGCAAAGTTTTCCACTTTAATAGTCGACGTAATAATTAGAATTATGCTTATGAAACAAAATAACAGTACAATGCTGCAAACACTTACCATTCAAGATGTGTCTAAAAAGAAAATCAAGACTCTGGGAACCCTGTCCACTAGTTCAAACGCGAAAGGGGAAGCCTACGCCAGTGCAAACGCCTGTCATGTCAAACTTGTCAGCCAATAGAAAACCAACATGGAAGAAACTCGCTGTGTGATTGGCTGGCAGCACCTCGTTTTGGAGACATGTGTAAATGGCCAGCCCATCATTTTCTGGGATTGAAATGTAAGCCTGTGTTCCCTGCCATAAGGAAACAGAAGGCGAATTTTCCTCTCTTGCAACTAATCGCTATCGCATCCGTCTCGGACGCTTAATTTTCATCCGCATCTGCTTCGGTGCTATAATTACCAGCTAAACTGGACTCGGAACAGGTCAGAATCGGACAGCATAGTGAAGTTTCTTTTTTTCTCGGGAGGCTAAACGCAATGGGTAAGATCCATATTCATGTTTTCCCACATGGGAGCGGGCATGCATAAACACATTTGAGGAAAAAACTGTTCGACATTTAAGTAATATAAAGTTCTGATCTTGACTCAAAACTGTTAAAATGACTGATGCTTCGATCGTCATTTCGGAAATTAGAGTGGCACTTTGCCGCGATAGTGCGTAATCGCGTCCAAGACGTGCCTGCCGAATGTACAATTTCGTGTATTATGACCTATGTGGTAAAGAATGTAGCAACGTTGTTTTTACAGAATTTGTTTTGTGACACTTAGCTCTTTGCATTAAACATAAATTAAGAAGCGAACACGATCTTTAATTGAAACTAAACACAAAACACATATGCGTTGAATTGAATCGCAAACAAATCCGACGTTGTACTGAAACATTAAAGTTTATCGATCCATTGTCTATGAAGATCTGATGTTTTATGCTATTTTTTTCCTTTTATTTATCTGCATAACTAGAGCCAGCCTTTGGGGAGGTGAACCAACTAGGCGGTGTTTTTGTCAACGGAAGACCCCTACCCAATGCCATCCGGCTCAGGATAGTAGAGCTGGCCCAGTTGGGCATCAGGCCTTGTGACATCAGCAGGCAGCTCCGCGTCTCTCACGGCTGCGTGAGCAAGATTCTGGCTCGGTACAACGAAACCGGCTCAATACTTCCCGGTGCAATTGGCGGCAGTAAACCGAGGGTCACGACCCCAAACGTAGTCAAGCACATTAGGACTTACAAGCAACGGGACCCTGGCATTTTCGCTTGGGAGATTCGAGACAGACTGCTCGCGGACGGCGTATGTGATAAATTCAATCTGCCCTCTGTCAGCTCGATTAGTAGGATTCTCCGCAACAAGATCGGGAATCTGTCTCAACAGAACCAGTACGAGTCGAGCAAACAGGCCTCTCATCCTCAACCCACAATACCTTACAACCACCTGTATTCGTATCCAACTCCAATAGCAGCCAACGGGACTAAAGTACCAACTCCGCCTGGCATGCCCACTCTTCCTGGACACATGGCAATGCATAGGATATGGCCTTCCTCTCATTCTGTTACAGATATTCTGGGCATTCGATCAATAACGGAGCAGCAAAGTAAGCATCCTCTCAGTTTTTGGTAATACAAACTTTGTCCTTGTTCGTGTGAGTGTGTCTGTGGACATGCCAAAAGACTGTTCTCAGGCCTGTCAAAGCGTGTGTGAAATGTTGTGCATGTCTGTGTTTATCAAACGAAATTAAATGAGATGTTTTTTTTTAGAGATGGAAGGACCAAAACGTAAGCTGTTAAAAATGAAAAGCTATCCAAAAGTCGATAATTTTATTGGACGCAATTATTTAAGAAGTCAGCAAAATTTTAAATAGGAACACATTATTAAAGCGATGTGGGATGATTCAAACATTGTGCTGAAATTTGTGCAGAAGCTCCACGTTTGCATTAAAACAGACGGTTTAAGGCTTTTTCTAATAATTATATAGCGGATGTGGAATATTTTGGGTAACGAAGTATCGGCTCAGCAAAGTGGAAAAATAGCTATTCAAGGCCAGCAGCGTTATATAGGCTACTAAGGCCCATATTTTACACGATTTATTTAAAGTACATTTTATCTTTTTAAAAACAATTTGCGAATGCCTACACAGTAATGCTTTTCAGAAGCCTGAGCATGTTATACAACGCATCACTTGAATTGAGGCCGAGCATTTTATTTTTTTCAATTAACGTCCTTAATTCTGTCGGTCAGTGAATATTAAAATAATCTAAGAGAAACGTGGAAACGGAATAACACTATATGCAACCTTGATAAATCTGTTTGTTTGCCTGATCCTGTTGTTTTATGTGTACAGTATCATGTGAAGGCCGCAGCCTGTCTTATTTAATTGCAGTTGTTCGCCTCTTCAAAGGCAGTGTTGACAATAATGCTTCAAACGCAGATGAGGATATTGAGTTTAGGCGGCCTTTATAATCTATTAATGCATTTCTAAATGATAAGCAGATGTTTACGGCAGCTTTTGAAAACGTAAATAAAATATGATCTTGGCAAACTGAAAAAGGTGTAGCGTGCAACTGTTTCACTATTTACAACATTAGTGAAGCAAACACCGAAATGTACTTTCGAGGAGGGTTTGACATGAAGAATGCATGCTGAAAACTTTTAGACAGTTTGTCATGATTTAGAGTTCACCTACAACCAATGGGGCAACTCTCCTTCTCTCTCTCTTTCTCTCTTTTTCTCTCTCGTACACACAGACACTGAGTAATGGTTGTTCATGCTCAGACATCATTTGGTCTTCAAGCTAAGTAATCTATGCATTTTTACTAAATTTGCTCTATGTAACTGTATATTTGCTTAACATAATCGACCTTTTTAAAATAAAAGAGCGACTAAAAGTGATCCCCGAATGATCGATGTGCATAAGCTAAAGAACAGATTGTCAAAATGTCGTATCGTTATGTTGTATTCTGGGTATGCTTTGTGAAATAATACAAAGATGCACACATAGATCTACACGTGCTGGAAGGGGGAAATCTACTTTGTGGCCCTCTCAGGTTACAACACTGGTGGGCTTGCTTTTCCAATTTCAAACTTTAGGAACCGTGTATAATATAATATCCATCAGGCACAAAGGGGAAACGGTTAAAGTAAATCTAATTTGTCCTCCCAGGAAGACGCTGGGTAAATGTTAGGCAGGACTTCGTGTACTGTGAGCATCAGAAGATAAAGAAATAACCATCTAAATTCACATTTTGATGTGTTTTCATTCGTTTGAACAGGAAGAGCACCGTTGTGACTTATAGGGACAGCATATATTTATCAACTTATTTTATAAGCATTATTGCATACTTATGAAAAATATGTCTTGGTATTTTAACGATACAGACGGCACACGCTGTTATTATATGACACTATATAACGTGTGTGTGTGTGTGTTTGGTGAGTTGACGATGGTTGTCAGTACAGCAGACTGTACTGAATAAGTTCTTGTGGCAGTTCTCCTCCCCACGCTTGTCCTGTCTGACTCTAGTCTTCCATGTTTCTGTTTTGCCCCCCCAGTTAGTGACAATCCGTCCTTTCCCAGCGCCAAACTAGAAGAATGGAGAGCTATTAACAGGAGTAATTTTTCACCAGCGAATTCTCCACTAGTCAATGGTGTGGATAAGCCTCACTTAGAACCTGAAGCAAAATACAACCAGGTAAAAAAGCCTCTTCTAGGTATCCAGGTAAAAGCCAATCTAAAATGAGAAGAAATATCTGATTCGGCTAATTAACAGTTATTTTATTTTATTATTATTATTTTTTTCATTTTGTAATTCCTTGTGTGTGTTGGTGTGTTTTGGCGTGGGTAGGCGTATGAGGCCTTGAGGCCAACGTGTGACTGGCTTTTTATTTTGTTTGCTTTTTTAATGAAGTAGTTACAAATTAACTTTAGTATTGCACGTTTCCATTTTATTAAAACGAACTATACGACATTTACTTGGTTATGTTTTCGCGCAGCTGTTAAATATGTAGGACTATTGGTGGCTTTTTTTGTAATACCCACGTATCAAAATGTGTGTGTGTGTATGTATGTATGTATATATATATATATATATATATATATATATATATATATATATATATATATATATATATATATATATATATATATATATATATATATATATATATATATATAATTTTTTGACAGCGTAATACTGTGGCAAATAATAAATAAAAAAACTAAAAATAAATATGGTAATAAAGGTTGTGATATACTTTGAATATCAGTAATTAGCATTTTTACCCTGCTTTTTCCTGATAAAAACGTTTGTAATTTATATTGTGGATTCTTTTACTTTATAGTAAAAAAAAAGAGGAAAACGTTTTTCTAATACTTAACGAAGTTAACAATTTCCTCTTAAATATAATTTGTTCAGAAAAATTATTTGCGCTTTTTAATGTAACAAGTGTATATGCATGACGAGCCGAAGAAAAAAATAGTACAGCAATACTGTTAGATATTATGAGTTTATAAAAAAAAACTATTCTGTGTCTATAGATCTATTTTAAAATGTAAATATTTCGTGTACAGACAAAAGTCCTGTTGTTGCTTAGTCTGTTTTATTAACGCTTTAATGCATTGATGTGCATTAATAAATAGACGTAAACATAACTAACAATAAATGATTATAATAACAATAAATTATTAGTAGTAATTATGTAAGTGACTGCTGGTTTTTAATGCAGTCTTCCATTTGAAACCACTTGTCTTTAGTCACGAAATAGCCTATGCATTATATTCTTTTTAATAAGTAGTTGAACGTGTACATTATTACAGTTATTTTTATTTTCTGTTCACTAGAAACCAGTGATTGCTAAACCTCTTACCTCCATATGTTTTTAATGAAGGTAGTACTCGGATAGATATTATCATTGTTATTATCATAATTATTCATAGGTTATTAAGGAATGCCTCTGGCTCGTGGCTGTTGTTCTTCATATTCAGCTCCGTGCCGACATGTGGAACACAAACGCTGCATTTGTCAAGAAGCTCGTGCACTTGAATGAGAAGGAGAGCGTGCGCGGACAATGGAGGGGACTGTCGAATTATTTATTCGTGCACTGCTGGGCAGCAACAAACAGATTGACTAATCGTTTATTGTGGGTCTTTGAGATTTATGCGTCGTAGAATTCGATGGAATAAATCTTTATTACTGATGCTGAAACATTGTTTTGGCGGAAATGATGCGTATACTGATTGAAACCTAAAATTCAGAGTACAGTTTGCTTAAGAAAAGAAGATTGTAACCTTCAGATAGATGATGAATAGCACTGACTCCTGAATGTTTGAGTCTGTCATCTTAGATAAATGATCAGATATCACGAGTCAGACCAGCTTACGCAATAAACGAGGACAGTAAATAGATAAATGGCTGTGGTTTAAATAGGTTATTTATATCTGTCAGAAAGCACGACAGCTTGAAACCCAAATATATATAAAATTACAAACCAAGAAAGAGCACCGAAGATTAAACGTACTTTTAATGAACAAATTGTTATGTGAATTTCATAAAATAAACTGATACATTTGTGTGTACGCTATGAATAGAATATCTATTATTATTGTTATTATTATTATTATTAATGATATACTCGATATTATTTGTCTTATTTTTTCAGAAAACGTTTGTTTCATCCCAGATACATATATTACAAATCTAATTTCTTTTTTTATTTTATTTTACATTTTGTGGGGTCCCAGAAAAACAGAATAACGCGACATTTGAGCAAGTTTATTAAGTAAAATCTCTGGACACGGCGTGATGACATAGGTAATTAACAGAAACAGACAGAAACATCAGTTCAAGGTTTATACTTGCATATATATTTTTTTACTTTGTTTCATGTTTACTCTATTTAATGGTAATTATAAAGACTAGCTCACGATGCCAGAAGATATCAAAAATGCTAAGTGAAAATTTTGATGTTCATGAAGGACCGAAATACATAAATATAACTCGATCGACGAAAACATTATTTTGCTATAATTAGTCGCGTGGCTAAGATAACCTGTCACGGCTTATTTTCGTCAGCTCCTCGGTAAAACTTTGCTGTTGTTTCATTGCATCAAAACATTGTTTGAAATAAATAGTTTACTATGCACAGGTATGCATTCTCTGTGATAGCTACACCAACAGCGCGCAATTAATGATGCAATTTAAATGTAACATTAGCACGAATATATTATAACATTTTAGAAAAAAAAGTTTCCTTATCGCGCAGTAGTTTAAAATGAACTTCAGCGATTTCGATCTAGGCAACACTTTCTTAACGATCATAAAAGCTCATCAGATAATTTAAGTCCAATATTAAACGAAAATAATCCGATTATCCCACCAAAAACAGCCGCTTTTACATGCTCATCTGTAGGCCTGTATGTCACATATACTGTACCTTTCACTGATGGTCAATGAACGGTCCGAACGTTTGACTTCATTTGAACATTTTTTAAATCCTTATCAATTAATTATTCTACATTTTTAAAGCGTTTAATTTTTAAAAGTCAGGTCTTACCCTTCATTTCGTTTTTGTTTTATTAGTTTGTGCATGACTGGCAACGAATGCTTTTTGTGCACAATGCAAATGTGGCTTGTTTTCTGTGCTGTTTATTAAATGAATACCATATCCTTGCATGTATCTACATGTGTGCAATAGCGCTAAAGGTCAAGAATGTCATAGCGAGTAAATCACGAACAAATTCTTACAATGCAACAAAGGCGATTTCATCTGTGCAAAACATTTCCAGTAGTCAAAGACCACCCTGCCTCAGAATTTCTTCCCTTTATGCTGAAAAGCCTTGGTGAATTGCTCTCATCCTGAACTGATATTGACAATCTGCCAAAGTGTTACAGACCTGCATTTCCCTCAATGTAGCTTTTCCATTTTCCAATCTTATCCTATCCACAGACTCTCCAAAGCCTCTTTTTAACGTTCACCTGACACCATCTCATCCTCGCTAGATATCTTTATGTCCATCTCTGTGACCGTGTGTGGTCTGTCTCCAGAAGTCTTACGCTCCCTGCTCTCTGTTTTCTAGACGCCGAATGGATTGCCCACAGTGAACAGTTATGTCACAGCTCCCAGCATCCATCATTACCACCCTCCCACCCAAGTGTCACCCTACATGGGGTACAGCGGCACCACGTCGGCCTATGTGACCGGCCCCACATGGCAGCCGCCCAGTGGCAGTGCTCTCTCTCCCCACAGCTGTGACATTAGCAGCCCGCTGGCATTCAAGAGCATGAGTGCCACACGAGATTCCGTCCATTCGCTGGTGGCTTCAGCTCTATGACTGTACTAGGAGAATCAGTGTGGGGTAACAAACAACAGTCTGGCTCTTTCTACATGGACCAATCGCTTTACGATATTTATGAAAGACTTGTTGTACGAGCCATGAATGCCTACATTCTTTTGCTCCATAGAGTCTCATGGATATGAAAAGGTCTTCGTGTCTGATCTGAGCAGAGGATTGAGCAGTAAAGAACATCAGTGCACTTGATCTAGTAGTGGTGGGCTTCCCTCATTAAACGGCATCATCACTTCACCTGAGTTCAGTTTTGGTGCTTCTCTCTGTGAAAATATTGTTCTTGTATTTTTCCAAGAAAACTGATTGAATAAGCAAATCTCATGTAAAACAACTGAGCAGTTTGCATTGTTTTTTGTTGTTGATGTTGTTCAGGGTGTTAAAATGATGATGTCTAGATGTTCTGCCTTTTTTTATTTTTTACCTTTTTGATAAAAATCACACTTTTGTCTTTTTGGATACCAGTTTCACAAATACTTTGGATACCAGTTTCACTAATACGGTATGCCAGAGCTCTTGGGAAAAAATGTTACATTTATTTATTAGATTGTAAGGTATGTTGAATGAAGTGCAATTGACATGCGTATATGGAGAAAAGGCATTACATGAGACATTGACGCACATTTTGATAACAGGAACATTCAATCATTCATGCAACATGAATTATCAGTGAAGCTGCACACCTCCAGACATTGCACAATGAAATTGAATGTATCTTATTAAAAGAGACATGTGTAAAAACTCTGATATAAATGTCTTTTCTTATTTATTTGTAACCTAGTTTTGATTTCTTGAAATCAAAATTTGATGAGATTGGGTTTTTAATGATCGTTTCATAAAATATTAGATATTTATATTAGTTTAATACAGGGATGTCAAACTCAATTGCTGGAGGGCTGCCGCTCTGCAGTTTTGTTCCAACCCTAATTAACCACACCTGATCAAACTAATTGAGTCATTCAGGCTTGTTTGAAACCTACAGGTAAGTGTGTTGGAGCAGGGTTGGAACTAAACTGTGCAGGGCTGCGGCCCTCCAGGAATTGATTTTGACATCTCTGGTTTAATGCTATTATAAAGCTACAGTGCTCAGCATAATTGAGTACACCCTTTTTTGAAGATGAATATTTTTATCCATTTCTCAGTAAATATATGCGGTGTATTTAAGCAAAACAGATTTAGTAAACATATATTTCTTACAATAATAGAAAGATAGTACAATTAAATTCAAGCAAAATATTTATATTACAACCTACAAAATTTCAACTACATTTTTCTCTTTTTTTTTTTTTTTTTTTGCTCTTGATTTTTACTCTTTATAAAATTAGTTTTTATTATTTTTCTTTAACATATACATTTGGATGTACTTGATTTTGGACCATTATCGTACGTTATTTTGTAAGATATGCTCCAGATTTGGCTTCAGTACTGACTAATCTGTATATGCCCAAATATAATATTGTAAAGCTTCATATTATAAATATGAATTTAAAAAATAGATTTGTAAGGGGTGTACGTATATATGCTGAGCACTGTATTTCAAACAAAACTTGGGTACATTATGGATAAACCCAACTGTTAGGTTATGTAAATACATTTTTTAACCCAATTGACTTGTCAATAACTTACCCATATTTTGGTTGAAGAATCTCAACAATTTAGGCAGGATGTAGCCCTTGATGTAACTATAAATACTAACTGCCACTATTATCACTTAATTACTCTATTACACCTATATTATTACTACTAAAATACTAATAAAATGGCTATTATAACTACAGTAAATTTCCACACATTTAATTATACATTTTTTAACAATAATATCTGTAGAAATAACTCATTTTAGTGTCCTGTATTCCATTAAAAATAATGTATTATTTAAAAAACATTTAAATGTATTAGCTTTGTTACATGAAAATTCCTGCAAAGCAGCAGCAAACTTCTAAAAAAAGTTTTACAAAAAATATAAATATTTATTTCACATCTAACTAAATCTATAATCAATACATACCAGTCACAATAATTTTGACCCTAATTTTGGTTATTTGATTTGCATAGCATATCTTTGAACTTCTACAGAAACACACGTGCTGCAACATGAACGCGCAAACATTATTCCAAGGCCTTTCGCTCAGGTGTTACATGAATGGCCATACATTCCTGAGAGCTCTTGTGTCTGAGCTTTGTCTAAAGTGGCAATTGATGTGAGACGATAAGGTTAAGAGAGAAAGGAAAAGCTTATATCTCTGAGGGCTTCATATCATAATGGGGCAAAGCCTCCCAACTGTTTAAACACCCACTGCCTTCCTTTTTCTGCTGGACAAAAACATGATTAATAAAACAGAAGACATCTACAGTCAGAACCCCAACACAAACCGTCCCTAACATTACGATATACATAGACAATCCCCACATGTTGCAGTGCAAACAGTCATTCTGGCAGGCATTGCAGCTTATTTGACTTGGAAAACACTTTCACCCCAACCCCGTGGTCACGGACCGTTGCTTTCAGGATCGAGGTGCTGTTTTGAGCACATATAAACCACCAAAAAGGCAGACACGAAACCACCACAAATAGAGGCCATCGCATGTCACAACTCCCCAGACCCTATTCTATTCAAATCCACAGCTTTGAATGCCATTTTGCCTACTCTGACGCCACTGATACGGACGTTGGCTTTGCTGACAATACAAACGCATCGACTGGACGCACATATCGCAGCCGTTCACACAGGGTCAACAGACGTAAAAAGAGAGGCCTGTTCGAGAAATAGAAACGCAGCACTTTGGTACAAAGGTTTTGCAGATTAATCTAAAGTTAAAATCACAATTTTTCATTTGAAATAGCACCGAGAAAATGTGTATTTTTCCAAGGCGGTGCAGTCGTGACAGGAGGAAACATGACAAACACCTTAATCTTAAAGCGACCATTGAAACGGAGGAAAAGTGAAAACACACTTGCTCACGCGCCCACATCTGTTTAGTATTAATTCGTATGGAAAGTCAAGTCAAATGTCACATGGTTATCTTTAGCTGACTGTGTGCAATCAGGCTTCAGACAGGAGTACGGAGAACGGTAACACTGCACAGACTGAACCGGCCCGAGGTGCAAACTTGATTTTTTAGGGAGAATGACCATAAGCAGACTGTTTTTCCTTTCGTGAAGCTGGAAGAGTGTGTTTCAGGCGCTCAGGGGTAAGCACTAGTTCTTGGTGGCTGCAGTGCACATCTCTTTGCCACACAGGGAAACTTCTGCGATGAAGAAAAAGCGAAGTAAAAAACTTCAAACGAAAGAGTGAAGGGAGAGAAAGCTTAAGGGATTATATAACAAAAGAATAAATTATCTGATATAATGCTCCAAATGACTCGGAAAAAGTCTTAGCGGGAAAATATGAGCAGTCTGAAAATGCGTCTGGTGAAGAGAAGCTTCAAAAGGCCGTTGAAAGGATTGACAGCGAACAAGAGTTGAAATGGAGGATGAGCATCGCAGACATCAGGTGAATATAACAAAAGCCTTCACTGTCTTCAAGTCAACCGAATGAGGTAAAACATGACATTTAAAGAGAGGAGGAGGGAAATAAGAACTGGTCAGGGTGGATTCAAAGGATGACATATTGTTTTAACTCATCCAACAAGTTGTGTTTAAGCGACACAGTGCTAGCAGAGTATGCGAACAATATAAAACTGTCTTTACCGACAAGAGCTTCACTTTTCTATTATGACAGCACTCAGAGGCCGTCCTGATTGTTTAGATTTTATTTGCATTTTTCAGTTTTGTTATTTCAAGTTGTGCTGAGTTATGATGAAGCAGCCTGCAGGCCTGGAGAGATGAGTGAGAGTGAGCGTCTTGGCTCATGATGCTATGATGACATACTGGATTGCAGTATGAAGGAAGACAGAGAGAGAGCGAGAGAGAAAAAAGATTGCTAAAAAAATAAAACAAATCAGGTGATTCATCATTGCTAGTGACTGTCACCACAAAGTAAAACCACAGAGATTCCTCCCCCACTGTAATCTGTTATTACTAATAACAAAGAATTATAAGTTTCAAATCAGTGAATTACAGTGAATTAAATCCAGCTTTAAAATTCTGATTTAAATAACAGCAAACAGCGCACAGTAGTAGGTCAATGGTTACGGAAATCCGGGGAGTTTTGAAAACTTTGATGCCCAGGCCAGGGACAAAGACAAAACAAAACAAATATTATGTGAAATAATCTTCATCCGGGAATCACAAGCAACAGGAAAAGTCATGAAACTTCATTATTCAAAATATGTGGTAGTCCTGCGTTAATAAATTTCCATACAGAGTTTTATTTCCTAGGCACCAACAAAGGACCCCACCAATTTATTGTAGTTCAGGAGCATTTATTAGCAAAATACAGCCATTAAATGAACAATTTTAACCTCTTTGGAGATTGGAAGATCTTTTAATTACTGTTTTAACAATTACTGTTTATCCCAAAATGATCTTGAAAACCCAGAATACTTCCGTTGAGTTTGACTGCCCATAAATCAATTTCTGCTTGAGCCAAAATTTATCAGACATTTAATATAGTTACAAAATAGAATAATACCACTTTGCCTGGGTAAGATAAGCTTGAAGCTATAGTTCAGCCAAAATAAATCTCTCTGAGCCTCATCCTTCTGTTAAACACACACAAAATAAGGTATTTATAAAAAATGCTGAAAACCAGTAACCAATCACTTTCCATAGTAACTTATTTCATACTGTGTATGTATGGCTTTATTTGATGTCACTAGAAAATATAAAAGGAAATGCAGAGAAAACTATGAGAAATTTTAAATTTTTTTTGGGCTACTATCCTTTTAACACAATTTCAACCTTCTTCTCAATATAAATAAATCTGTTTGCATTCTGGATTTGAAACTTTGATATCTGAGACACCAAAAGCACAGATTAACTAAATCTTAATCTAATGGTTGCCAGCTAAAGACAGCAGATGCGTCTCTCAGGCTTCAGTCATGCTCAGTCAGATATTTTCTTAATTTAAGTTAAAAACGAGGTGCTGTTTGTATTTGGTATAGGGTGTGTGGTTCCTATTGCATTTGCAGGCATGTGGACAGGTGACTCTTGGATGTCTCAGTAGTTGTGTTCTGTGATATATAAACAAGAGTAGGAATGTAAGGTTGATCCAGGGAGTGACGGTGCTGTCGTGTAGAGCCTACGTGCCATGTCTGAGGAATTGCAGATATTAAAGGCACTAGTAGTGTGATTGTTTGGGTCAGATATGGCGTTTTGTCTGAAAGACCTGGAATGCAGATTTTTGAAGATCACCAGTTCTTCTGTAGCCAGCCAGACATGTATTCATACACCAGCAGCATGACTGCGCCTCCTAAATACAGAAAGGAACTGTCAATAAAAGGGTTAGATCAAAAATGATCTCATTAATTGCTCACCCTCATGTTGTTCCAAACCCCTCAGAACTTAGTTGGTCTTTAGAACATAAATAATGATATTTTAGGTGAAATCTGAGTACTCTCATCAAAGTCCAGAAAATATAAAAATAAATGCCCAAAACAGACCATATATCTTCAGTGGTTCAATCAGAATATTATCAAGTTATACGAGAATACTTTCATGCGCACATAACATAAAAACAACTCCTCAATTCAACAGTTTCTTCTCCTCAGTTTCAGCATAGGGCACACGTATAGAGGGTCATGTTTGGTCGCACCTCTGAAGTATTCGGATACGATTTGCTTTGTTTTAAACAGAGGACGTCGTGCATGCATCTGTGGTATACATCACTGCACAGACTGAATGCACACAATATACTGACACTGAGGTGAAGAAACTGTTGAATAAAGTCTTTATTTCTGTTTTATTCTTGTAGCTTGATAATATTCCAGGGGAATCACTGGCCACATGGTCTGTTTTGAGGATGCTTTTTGGTATTTGTCTGGACTTTGAACTATTAGGGAACCTTGCTGTTTATGGAGGATGAGAGAGTACTCAGATTTCACCTACAATATCTTAATTTGTATTCTGAAGATCAAAAATCTTGGGAGTTTGGAACGACATGAGGGTAAACCTAAAGTAAAAGGCATGGATATGTGTCATGTTATGGAATAGTTTGTCAAAAATGAAAATTTATCATTTGTTCAACCTCACTCCAAAGCTGCAGTTGAAGTCAGAATTATTAACCCCCCTGAATTATTAGGCCCCATGTTTATTTTTTGTCCCCAATTTCTGTTTAACGGAGAGAAGATTTTTTTTAACACCTTTTCAAACATAATAGTTTTAATAACTCATCTCTGATAACTGATTTATTTTATCTTTGCCATGAAGACAGTAAATAATATTTGACTAGATATTTTTCAAGACACTTCTATACAGCTTAAAGTGACATTTAAAGGCTTAACTAGGTTAATTAGGTTAACTAAGCAGGTTAGTGTAATTAAGCAAGTTATTATATAATGATGGTTTGTTCTGTAGACTGTCGAAAAAAAAAATGCTTATATAGGGGATAATAATGTTGCCCTTAAAATGGATTAAAAAAATTTAAAACTGCTTTTATTCTAGCCAAAATAAAACAAATAAGACTTTCTCCAGAAGAAACAATATTATCAGACATACTGTGAAAATTTTCTTGCTCTGTTGAAAATCATTTGGGAAATATGGAAAAAAGAAAAAAAAATCAAAGAGGGTTAATAATTTCCACTGTATATGACTCTTTCCTTTGCATAACACACACAAGATATATTTTTAAGATTTTTGGTAACCTAACAAGTTTCTCAAAAAGTCTAAATATCTTCTTTATTGTTTGTAAATAAGTTTAGCATGATGTAATTTTCGTTTTTGCATGAATTATCACTTTAATATTGCAAAACATTTATTATATGTTTCTTCTATGTAATGTTACCTGGTCCAAGTCTCATTATCTTGGGAATCAGTCCTTTGTATAAGGCAAGATATCTGGAAGGAGAAAGTTAGACACAGGCATCAGTTCTATTTGTTAGAAACAAATGAAGAAAATTAAACATGTAAAAGGAATAGTTCACCCAAAAATGAAAATTTACTCCATATGTACTTGTTGTCAGTTGGTTCCAAATGTTTATAAGTTATATAAAAATATTATGAAGAAAGCTAGAAACCAGTAATCATTGACTCTCATAGTAGGAAAAATAAATACAATAAAAGTCAATGGTTACAGGCTTTTAGCTTTCTTTATAATATCTTATTTTGTGTTTAGCAAACATAAGAAACCCAAACAGGTTTGGAACAAGTAAAGGGTGAGTAAATAATGACAGAATTTTCAGTTTTGGGTGAACTATCCCTTTAATGCAGTTTTTTTCCTTGCACAATGCAGCGACTTCAATAAGCCATACTACCAAGTCTTATATTAATCAATGCACATTTAGAACTTAATAAATGCAGTTTAATATGGTAAACTAAAGCTCAACTGTTGATATGCAAGACCAAACCCAAAATTTACACATCCTAAGAGGACAAAATTTTAAAATGAACTGACTTAAATAATATAATATAATATTGCAGTTTTAATTGGTTCAGTTGGAAGTTCAGATCATTTGTGTCTTTAATGCCCTGATTGTAACAATTTGTTGTACATCATGTGAGGGAAAAATACATATTTTCTTTTGCAAAATGTATGCAGTTTGAATCAACAAGCCAAAATAATCAAAAAGAAAAGAAAATAAGGAGACAACAATGTCCATAAGGATACACAAAGGTTAAACTATCCTGCTTCGGAACACCAGGGAGCATAAATAAACTTTTCCCTTAACTCCTGATCATTCTTTCACACATCCTGTTACTTCAGAACACTTGGAATGTAGCACTTATAAAAGCTACAAAAGTCATTCATTCAAGAGCTGTGAGTGATTGTGAATTTGTCTTTTGTGCACTCAAAAATAACTTTCTTGTTCAAAATACTTTTTTAAAATGAGCTGAAACCACACAATTCAATGTCTTTAATTAATTGTTTTATGTTCAATCTACTTAAATTTGCGACTTTTAAATTTGCTAACTTCATCAATGTGTTGGTACAACATGAAGGATTTTTTTACAGTGTGGTTAATATTAAGTGGATGTTAAAGGGATAGTTCCCCCAAAAATGAAAAATCCTTGATCATTGTCTCATGTGATTTTTAAATCTTTATGAGTTTATTTCTTCTGTTAAATACAAAATAAGTATTTAAAAAATGCTGGTTGATGCCACCAATTGACTTTCATAGTTGGAAAAAATACTATGAAAGTCAATAGATACAATCAACCAGCATGTTTCAAAATACTTATTCGTTGTCCAACAGAAGAAACTCAAATAGGAGACTTAAACAAGTAAAGGATGTGTAAATGATCACAGAAATGTCCTTTTTGGGTCAATTATCAATTTAAGCAGGAATACAGGCCGCTGTCACTTGAGGAGCCACACAGATCCAATTTACGCATGTATTTTCATTCTCAACTGTATATTTTCATTTATCACATGACTGATGAAGGTTTATATAATCATTAAGCGCTGTATTCTGACACATTTTGTATGTGTATTTGACCTTTTGAGTGCAGTCACATATATCCCAACCCATCCTCAACATGGACATCGTGCCTCAGCATACATTTTTGCAAATTGTAAAATACTTTGCTCCGGGTACATTTTATTGCATGTTTTAGCTGATAAACCACTAGAGGGAACTGTATACGTTTTTGTGAATCTGAAATGTGTTACCCAGGGTATGTTTTTTATATGTTTCAGATAGGAGTCTTGTACACATCAAAGGTAATGCGGGTAATTGTCAGATCACCTAGACCAGCAAACCACTGACCCTAAACCCAACCAACAGTGTTTTCAGTCCCACTTTATATTAAATGGCTTTGATTACTTTGTACTTACATTTAAATTAATCATTTAATACAATGCACATTGCACATGTGCATACATGCTTTGCATCGCACTGATGTTTTAATCTATTTTACATCTATATGCTTGTAATTACATCTGTAATTAATTTTTGTAACTACATTCAGAATTAAACTGTTGACCCATCCCTCACCTTAACCCAATCTTAAACCTAGCCATACCCACAGACCTGTCCCTAACCTTACCCAAATCCCACTTCAAGAGGACCAGAAGTGGTGTGCAATACTATATGAACACAATAAGTACATTGTACTTATTTTCTGGTGTGAGTACATAGTAATTAAGGCCACTCAATATAAAGTGTTTTCAAAAGCCCACATGAGAGAAAAGGACACTGCAACCACATAGTTTTACCTTTATTTTACAATGCTTTTAACTCTTTTGTGGAAGCGTGCTTCATCAGTCTCACATCTGAGCGCTTAGCATTACAGCATCATACAAAGTGAGCTACCAAACAAACTGACCATACCAGAAAAGTTAGATAGGTGAGCCGAACTCATTTGATTACATATAATAGACACTGTTAAATTGTTTTGTGGTATTTATTTGGTGTTGTGCAAAGAATTGCATTAATATAATCGTTTAATCATCGATAAAATGTCCCTGTAAATATCATTAGTGTGAAAAGAAACAACAGTTGTTGCCGTCTTACTGCCCCATAGTGTTTTATATAGAAACTGCAGTCAAGCATGTGTTTAAGAATGTTTTTGCGGCTTCACAAAACATGTAGGCTGAAGCACGTATTTCCAATGAGGCCATGTTAGATATACTTCTGAGGAAGCACAAGTTCTCTTTAGCGGTTTTAGAAACATGTTGCATAATTTTTCTGATTTGCATGTGAAAACTGCTTTTTTAGAGGCACTACTGTAAAGCACACCGCTGGAAAAAGGGCGCAAAGGTGAACCATAATCATTTTATCTCAATGACTGTAAATTCATAATCATTAATGGCCAAATTTAAAATGGAAACCATTGTATTTTTGTACCACTGAAACCATTGTACAACTCATATTTCGCATACAACGAAAGGCTAGACTCCACAGTGGCGGGACGCGTGTGATGCTGGAGCAGGTAAAGGCCACTAATAGCTTGTGTACCTGCCCTAATGTGTTCAAGCTGGACTGTGGCATTGGGCCTGGCGCTCAGCCTCATGTCCTCTGCTTGTGCTGGTGTTAATAAGGCTTGAGCCACTTCCTCTCTGCCCCGCTGTCTGATTAGACTGACCCGCTGAGCGCCGCGCGCCTCGTTAGGACCTGCTTAACGACGTCTCCCATAGGGACCACTAATTAGCCAGGACTGTGTCGTGTTAGAGGGCTGGACAGGATGGGGTACCCTCTCAGCACCCCTAAAACTAAAACAGCTTCAGTGTCTCTATTTAACTCAGACACACACACGCACACACAAGGCCTTAGTTTTTTTTTGGCCTTTAATAAGAAATGAGCTGCCGTTGCCTTTGTATAGAGTGAACGGACCAATCGAGAAGCCATGAAACTACTAATTCTGTCTTAAAGCATCACATGAGGCTTATCAATTCAATTCCATCATTATAGGCTCCAGATCATATCAGAATCAGCACAGTGTTTACAGTGTGAATGGACACTAGTTATATTAGAATGTCAGTTGATCTCGGGATTTGCATTCTGAAATGCAAAATTGAAATTGCATTGAAATGACTGAATTTTCAGTATTCTTATTTGTTATTAAATGGTAAAATGGTTGTAATTTATCAACAGTGGACTTTTTGATATTAATATGCAGTCAAGATTGTTAAACTATGATTTCACTAGTTGCTTTATTACTATAATTTTATTTAATGCATGCTTGCTGATTAAATGTATTAATATCTGTCTATATATGAAGACTTCAGAAGCAAGTGCCGTCTGAAATTTCCATCGAAAATGAGCATTTTTATCAGACTCCTATGTTTATGTTGAGTTATTTCATTTTAAAGACCTTTAAAAGACTATATTCTGTGCCATAAACTTGAAATTACTGAACCTACACACAGGAGTCTGATAAAAATGCTAATTTTAAAGGAAATTTTAAACTGCTTTTTGAGGTTTTTGCATCCGAACTCTTCGTATTCTCATTCATTCATTTCCCCTCGGCTTGGTCCCTTATTTCAGGGTTTCTGCAGGTCAAATTTAAGACTTTTAAAGACCTTTTTAAGGCCATTATGAATTAAATTTCAGACTTACACAAGGCTAAAACGCTAATAATTTTGTTTTCTAATAGCCCAGTTAAAACATAAAAAAACATTAAAAACAAATATTATTGTAAAGAAGATAATTAAACCATATTGGTAAATAGAGTTAATAAATAAACACTTGTTAAAACTTTTATTGAGATGGAATGTTATGTGATTGTATGGGTTTTAGCCCGATTGGGTAGCTTTACAAATATGTACATATATGTACATAAAAAAATAAGACCTGTTTAAAATGATTTAAGACCTACAACACATTTCAGTGAATTTAAGACGTTTTAAGGCCTAAAATTTTGTTTTTTAAAATTTAAGACTTTTTAAGACCCCGCGGATACAAATAGCATTCACTTTAACTGAAAACAATCAATCACTTACACATTTGAGAAAATATTTCTCGTTGTAACTAACCATATTATTGTTATTCTTCACTTTACACAAAATGTTTTTATATTAAAACTGTATTTTCCCCCACATTATCTGGCAGCAAATCTGTTTTGTTTAAACATGTATTTTCTAAGAAATAAGGATAAAAGTATAAAATATAAATATAAATAAACACATTAACTATAAAACATGAAAGAAAATAAATCCCTGATGGCACCATAAAAAGATAAAGATTAAAACTGAAAAAAGCTTAAACTAATTAATAAAACACAAAACCATATTACTAAAACATAAACTAAAATTTAAATAAAAACTAAAATCTGAAAATAAAAAGAAACTATTTTATATATAAATATATGACATGTAATAATACAAATCATAATAAATGTTAAAGTACGAACTAAAAACACGCTCATTACAGAATTTGTGCAATTATGTCTTTATGCATAACAATTGAAATCATTAATGTATGTTGGAATAAATTCATATGAAAAAAAGAGCCATATATCCTTGACACTGCATAACTGTGGAGAGAGGGAGGAACATTTCTGCAGTTTTATAGTTATGTAACTATATGTAACTACATCTACATTAAGTTTGTCACTCATTCAGATCTAGACAAATGAAATGACGCAAACTAAATCAGTATTTATTTTTAGAACATACTAAATCTTGTACTTCAAAACAAAAAGACCAACTAAATAGAGATATAGAGGCTGTTTAAATGTGCCGGTTGTGAGAACTTGCCCTCTTGTCCCCCACGGGCAAAGGATAAGCATAAAACATTGTGTTATTTTTTTTTTTCTGTTGTAGGTAAAGCCTGTAGCTGTTTGGTGTGGGGTTTGGTTAAAGCCTATTTTGACACCTGTAGCTGTGGCTCAGGTCTTACCCCTCCTCACGGTACACCAGTGCCATGCTCTGAAAGCAGCTGCGGTACTTGATCTCTCCTGGAACAGGCTGAGGACCCTGGATTCGACTTTTAGCCACATCGAAAGGAATGTTTACGCAAGACGAGACCGTTCCGGACACCAAACCAATGGCAAACTTCCTCATGAACTCCAGCCGAGGGTCCTGATAGACAGAGAGAGAGAGAATTAAGAATTATCTGGGACTGATTATAGAACAGCAGAATACCTGAGCTGCATTGTGTAAAGAAAAATCTGTAAAATGTATGGTAGATTACTGTATTTTGTAGCTATAATTACCGGAAATGAACTTTTAGTGGTAATGGTAATATAAAAAAACTATTCGAAATTTTACAGTAAATTACCGTATTTTGTAGCTGTGGTTACCAGAATTTAACTTTTATAAATATGGTAATGTAAATGGTAAATTACCATATTTTGTAGCTATGGTTACCAGAATTTAACTGTTATAAATATGGTAACATAAATGGTAAATTACCGCATTTTGTAGCTGTGGTTACTAGAATTTAACTGTTATAAATATGGTAACGTTAATAGTAAATTACCATATTTTGTAACTATGGTTACCAGAATTTAACAGTTAATGGTAATATACAAAACAATTAAAAAATTTATGGTGAATTACCGTATTTTGTAGCTGTGGTTACCAGAATTTAACTGTTATAAATGTGGTGACGTAAATGGTAAATTACCATACTTTGTAGCTATGGTTACCAGAGTTTAACTGTTATAAATGTGGTAACATAAATGGTAAATTACCATATTTTGTAGCTAAGGTTATCTGAATTTAACTGTTAAAGGTAATGGTAATATGAAAAACAATTCAAAATTTGATGGTAAATTACCGTATTTTGAATATAGTTTAACTGTTATAAATGTGGTAACGTAAATGGTAAATTACCGTATTTTGTAGCTGTGGTTACCAGAATTTAGCTGTTAATGGTAATATGTAAAACAATTCATAATTTTATGGTAAATTACCGTATTTTGTAGCTATGGTTACCAGAATTTAACTGTTATACATATGGTAAGTTAAATGGTAAACGACTGTATTTTGTAGCTATGGTTACCAGAATTTAACTGTTATAAATATGGTAAGGTAAATGGTAAATGACTGTATTTTGTAGCATTGGTTACCAGAATTGAACTGTTATAAATATGGTCAGGTA
This sequence comes from Danio aesculapii, assembly GCF_903798145.1. Lineage (NCBI taxonomy): Eukaryota > Metazoa > Chordata > Actinopteri > Cypriniformes > Danionidae > Danio > Danio aesculapii. The sequence continues at coordinate 7,239,162 of NC_079451.1, read as the reverse complement.
AATGGTAAACGACTGTATTTTGTAGCTATGGTTACCAGACTTTAACTGTTATAAATATGGTAACATAAATGGTAAATGACTGTATTTTGTACATTTGTCAGACACCAGTGTTTCAAAGCACTAACATCTACACAACTTAACTTTGTTACTCAGACAAAAACACAACCATAAGCAGGTGTGGATGAACAGGTCATATGATGAACCAGTGCTCATCACAAACTCCTAATACATTCACACAACTACTAAACACTATCATAGTAACACACACAATTAATGCAAGCAAACAATTAATGCAATAAATACTATTTATCAACATTAAAGCTCTAATGTGCTTAACTAAAATAAAAAAAAAATGTGAAAAAAGAATCGTAATGTCAACAAAAAAAGTTGTGCAGGGAATTCTGGCAAAGTCAATTTACGGTTATTCAGTGTTTATAATAAGGAAAATTACTGTTACAGTACATATTTTTACTGTAGCATTTTTACAGTTGAATTGACAAACATTTTTTACAGTGTGTGTTTAAGAGGCTGAAATAAGACAGACTGTGAGAGTTTACAGACTCTAGGGTCCAGCCAGTTGGCCCATTGAAGGTGTCTACTGCTGGATGAAGGTTCACTGCGTGTTCGATCTTTCCAGTGCACAATGTTGAATTTATTTAAATTTAACTCATATCTGACTCTAATTTTAATACGAAGTAGTTAAGAATATCAATATATTTATTTTTTGTTATATCTGACTCTCAATATTATATCAAATTATAATTTAGATGAATGTTTGAATCTTTTTTCTTCACTTGTAACTATTACATTTGTTCATTCAGATGCTCATGTCGCTCAGAGGAATCACCTCAGCCGGTGGCGTCCCTCACGGTCACACTCTCGTCAGTCTTGATTAAAGTATTAGGTAACTGACTAATACTTTTATATGGCCGCTTCTGTGTTTGCTCACTCTAAAGTATTTTTGATTAGTCCCCTTAGATGTACCCCCTTGAGTTAAAGGTAATATTATTTCTAATCAGAGGTCATGGCCAATTTTATAAATATAACCGACAACTGTTCTTTATAATAATTTTGGCTTAGGCAAGCTTATGGTTTACCATGTACACTTAATTTAGAATAACATTACTTTCAAACAAGGGTCAGGCACTGTATCAAGGTTACTCATGCAACACCTTGTTGCCCTAGATGGAAATAACTCCTTTTTTACCTAAGTATCAATACCAAGAATGAGTCGGATCCCTAAAATATAGTTCTAATGTAGTGATCTCAACTGGACTTTCGTCTGTGTACTGACCTGATGCAGGAAGTGCTGAAACAAGGATACAGCATTATCTACTACGTTGAATAATTACATAGTAAGCAGAATGCATTCAACATATTTTAATAGTCAGGTATGTATTATGCCAATTATTCAGTAACGTCACAAATATTCAATACAAGACATCAAATTTTCAAAGATAAATCTAAGATCAAAATATACATAGCTGACTTCAAAATATACATACAGAGCATGAGTTCTCTATACTACAGAATAATCTGGTGGCAGAATCGCTCTGATACTTTGCACACTGTGATGTCAGAGATTAATGGATACTGAGGAGCATTTCACAAGCATTACCACCATTAGATCCATATACTTCTTCAACTTCCAGATAATTACAGCAAATTTTACATCGCTAAAGAATACAGAAAAATGAAGGCATATTTTAGGAGAGAACTCCATTCTGATGTCAACAGCAGCAAATTATTGTTAATAATCATATTAGTCTTTTTTCTTATTTGTGTATGTATCAAAATTCTAATTGTGTATTTTTGGGTGTGTGTTTATATATGTGTGTATTATATAATCACTTTAAATTGTATTCATTGTTTATATCTGCTTAAGCAATACATTTATGCCAATAAAGCTCTATCTTATAGTGTGACTGTCTCTAGCAGAGTTCAGTAAATTACAGCTTTTAGAAATTAAAAATAAAATCTGAAAATCATTAATAGGCCTAGTTTTACAAGCAACTATTTAGTACACTTTTATTTCTTATTTTATTTTCTTAAGATATTTTAGTAAACATAGGAACTTCATACATTTCGTTACTGAAAACCATGCCCCTAGATTGTGTGTATACAGAGAGAGAGAGAGAGAGTTTATGAGAGAGGTTATGACATCATGCCAAATATTGTAAGTTTGATTGGGTTAGAATAAATGACTTAGCTTAGACTTAAATGATTTAGCTATATCATATATTTGCTATAAATAAAAGACACAAACAATAGTAAACTTTCGTATTTGTTGAAGATGTAACACACACATTGAAGGAATATTGTGTTAATTCAGATGTAAACCAGACTTTAAATGTGATGTAATGTTAAAGGAGTGTTGTTTATTAGTTGACCATTTTTGCTACCTTAAATAAAATTAATCTAAAATAATGTTAACTGATAAAATTGACAAATAAATAAATAAATAAACAGATACAGTATTTACAGCTTATCTATACACTTTTATTTCAGATAGTTCTATTAGTTTGATGTATTATTTATTCATTCATTTTCTTTTCGGATTAGTCCCTTTATTAATCTGGGGTCACCACAGCTGAATGAACCGCCAACCCATCCAGCATATGTTTTACGCAGCGGATGCCCTTCCAGCCACAACCCATCACTGGGAAACACCCATAGACTCTTATTCACTCACACACACACTCATACACTACAGACAATTTAGCTCACCCAATTCATCTATGGCATGTCTTTGGACTGTGAGGGAAACTGGAGCACCCAAAGGAAACTCTTGCATACTGCGCCAGTGTGTCGCCCCTAATTTAATGTATTAAATGTTCTTCAAAATTTTATTCAAAATTGAAACTATACAGACATATCAAAGATGAACTATAAAGGATAAAAAAAAATCAAAACCACAACAAATTTACAAAGATATATTAAAAAATGTATATTTTAAAATAGTAAATACCATTAAATATTAAAGTACTGTATAGGAAACATCAAATTAAATATTTTTAATATATATATTACTGTTCCCAGTGATGGGTTGCAGCTGGATGGGCTGTGTAAAACATATGTTGGATAAATTGGTGGTTCATTTCGCTGTGGCGACCCCAGATTAATAAAGGGACTAAGCTGAAAAGAAAATGATTGAATGAATACTATTTACATCATGTTAATTTATAACTAAAACAGTGAAAATTTTAACGTTTACAGACAAACCGTGTTGTACCTCTGAGATTTGCTTTTGCCAAAGAAATGACTGAAATAGTCGATTGCTCGTGGACTATTAAGTGGACTATTCCATTAATGACCAATAAAACAACAACTTTCTGCTGACAGTTTTATAGCTAGGGTCATATATTCAAAACTCTGCGATAACACTCTACTTGATCGGAAAATGCAAATAACCAAACACAGACGCAACGTAAAGCAGATAAAGTAACTAATAACCCCACATATGAAAATGCAGATGGAAGGAGAAAAAAAATTGAGCAAGTGAAAGAAGGAGTCTAAGATGAAATGGCAAACCTGGAATTAAAAACCCCAGATCATTTTATGGTATAGCAGGGGCACAGACTGGTTCTTCACAAGGCTCTACGATTGGACAAAACAGGTCACGTGACTGAGGGCAAACTTTGGGAGAGGATTTATAAACAGAGTTCATGCAGGCAGACTGGGAGGCATATGGGGATAATTTGGTTAATTGGTCTGCGACTCGACACTGGTGTATTACTGTACCAAAAGAAGCACGAACCAAGACATCTAATTGGCCAGGATATTTTTTACAAATGACAGCAGCCCAGAAGGACACCCAGCACCGACTGCTCAACCTGAACGTCCCATCGCATTGAAGGTGGAGCGTCGGTGAGCAAAAACAGCATGCTGCATAATTTGTAAAATCCACACCAAACACTTTCTTCAGTGATATTACAACTGCAGCACACTTTTCCATCAGCTTTAATGCAAATGCTCTTTAAGTTGCAGATCTGTAAGGGTTGATGGCTTTAGAGCATAGGGGAAAGGTTGCTCCAGAAAGAATGAGCAACTTATTTGAGGGGGAAAAAGTAGATGTTCAGAGTAAAAAGCCAGACCTACTTTTGAGATTTGTAAAAATTGGACAGCCAAATCAGAGTTTGAGCGTATGATTGAGCGCTGGAGGTTTCAGGCTTCTCAGGCAATACCGATTTTAGCACCAGCTGAACTGGGAATACAAATCTTCAGTAGGACCTCAACTGTAACCCCCCCTCCCCACCAAATACCTCAGTCTGCTTCCAATTAGTTCATTTGAGTAAATCTAATGCTCCAGTTTATACATGTGGAACAGGCGTATGGTAACGTTTCCATTAAACAAAATTAACTTTTGTTTGGGAGTTGAGCCCTGCCGGATGTGTAATCTGAACCTTTGAGGATGTGATGGAGAGCAAACAGGGAAGGTATTAGTGAGGTTTATCTTAGCAGCTCCTCTCCTCCTCCCTCTACTTTTTCTCTCTCTCTCCTTCTGTTAATGTGCTTGGCAGATCCCTGCTTTCATTTGCTGAGACACAGATATTCATCGGCTCATCAGCTTGTGGATGTGTTTGAAAAGTCAACTCCTCCTTTCATCTTACTTATGGTCGCGCATCTCAAATCAAAAGTGCTGCAAGATGCATCAAAGATGAGACGTTTGTTAGTATTTGCTCTTTTTTTTTCTATTGATTTGTTTTTGATGTGTTCTTTTCTTTGTTTGTCTGTTCAGATGTTATTTTCTATGCAGACTGTTTTTGATATTGTACTGTAATGTTAATGCATTTGCAAATTAAATAAAAAACATGAGTTGTCTAAATTTTGGTGTGTTCATATAATTAAATTTACAAAAACGATTTTATATATATATATAAGCAAAAATGCAAACAAATGGTCTACTTTTATGTGCCATATTCACTTTGTTACAGTGAAATGTCAAAATAAGAGTGAAAAAATGTTTATTCTAATTCAGCGCAATAAGATATATCTGTATTAATGAAACAACATCAGTGTTGCCAGATATAGCTGACTTTTTCCAGCACAAAAGCTGTCCAAGACCCGCCCAAATGCATAAAAAAACGCCCAAAATATTAGATTAATATGTAATTTAATTTAAATTCATTTATATTTACTAAATTTATTCAAAGTAAATTTACTTACTTTAACTGTCATAATTTTTTAACCATACAACAACCAAAACCAGCAGTCACAGAACCACAACATAACCGGATCACATTAAAACACTGCCCACCTTTCACCCACACTGCACTTGTTGTGTAGATTCCATTACCAATTACAGTATGTTTTATTTTTGAACTTGGATATAAATTCGTCTCATTTGGTGTTTTAAATTCTTTTGAACATAATTAGGTGTTGCTTGTCCATCAGACAACTCTTCTATGTTTGTTTGCGGGTAAAAAAAATATCAATAAGTGTTAAACCGCTGTGAGTTTAACTGCAGGCGCTGCGTGATGCGCATACACGCGAAGGGGAGTCAGATATGTCTGGGAAGTCAGGTAAAAAAAAAAAAATAAATTTTCAGGGTTTTTCACCTTTATTGGACAGGACAGTAGAGAGTATTGACAGGAAAGCATGGGGAGCAGAGAGGGGAAGGATCAGCATAGGACCGCGAGGCGGAATCGAACTTGGGTCGCCGTGAGCACCGGAGTGCATCTGACGACGCGCTAACCACTACACCACTGGCGCCGACTGGAGAGTCAGATTTTGATACAACTTTCCTTCACCTCCTCTTGCGGGTGGGTGGGCCCATGCAGCTTGCACTATGCTCTGGTCACTACTAACTGAATGGACTAGGAGCACACAGTTATGTTTTGTTAAATAACGTTTCAAAACCGCCCAAATTTTGTCAAACTGGCTATGCCGTTTTTTACACGTGCGATCAAATTCAAAACCGCCCACACTGGCAACACTGAACAACATGCTGTAAACTTATGTACTTATTTAAATATGTAAAAGTATAAGTGATCATACTAATTTGTTAATGATAACCTTTTTGTCAGAAAAAATGGTAAAACCTAGTGGTTTGAAGGAAAGTGGTGAAGTATAAAGATTTAAAATGACAATTAATTAGTATTTTAGGGCTGCATTGTGATTCTTAAAGGCATAGTTCACCTAAAAACCACGATTATTTCATACTTTTCTCACCCTTGACGAATTCCAAACTTTTTTGAATAACAGTATCCATTAACATCTATTGTAGGAACAAACAAGTCTTATGGAAGTCAATGTTTACCAGTTTCCAACAGGAAAAAAAAAAAATAAATAAATAAATAAATTAATTAATTAATTAATGAAAAAAAAAAAAAATAAAAAAAAAATTATATATTTTTATTTGGGTGAGTCTTTTTGTACTAAATATACCCTTTTTCTCAGCTAAATAAGTAGAATGTCATTTATTGGCTGTCTTCGGTAAATCATAGTAAAAATGGATGATAATAATTATTTATTTATTTATTTTGCTCATAAAAACCTGGACAAATTCTAAAGTATATGGGGGAAAGCTGCTTTACATCAATGTAGTTGTAAAGCTTAAGCTAAGAGTTTTAAAGCTAAGAAAGTGGTTTACTCATGTAACACATGAAAGATAAATACGGTTCTTTATGTATCATTATTTACTAGATCAAATATGCATGCAGTATAAACGAAATTTGCTCCCTGACAGAAAATGTATTCATTAAAAATTCAACATTCATTTTTGCTTGGGTATATGATCCCCTATATATTTTTTTTCAATATCGACTGTGTCACTAACCACATGTTGAAAAGATCATTTAAAAAGATAAGGATTCTCCCATTCTATCGGCAAAACATGGAGATAAACAAACACATAAAATGGACTAATGTTGTCTTTGATGTACAATGTGATGATTATAATATAACATCATATTCTGTAGTACCTAATATATCCAACAACTATTCATATGAAATCTTATAATCTCATTCGTACAGTTTAGCATGATTTGCTTATCCCAATGACAGTTGGGTTTTTTAGGGGTGGGGTTGGGTGCCAAGCCTCCTTTTTAAAATTGTGCATTTTCTTACAACTGAACGCGTACAAATTAGCCACTAAACTGACAAAACATATAATAGTTACGTTTCTTCATGAGATCAGGCTAAATATATCTTAATTTACAATATAACATACCCTCTTCTCGCTTTATTTTTTTATTTTTTCAATTCAGCCAAGAGGTCACTTTCTGATATATTTATCCTGAATTGTTCAGACATGTTATGAATGTGTAGGCCAAGCACACCAAATCTTAACTTTGGGACACAGCAAATTTCTTGAGTTGAGTTTGCTTTTCAGGATTTCAATGCTTCTATGGGTATGGAACAAACTTCATTGTACTTTCAGTGCTTAGAAATTTTTCTTTGAAATTCCTTACTTAGAAGTCAGTTGAAAATGATTTCGAGAAGAACATTTCTATAGTCTACAGGACCATTCCATCCCACAAGAAGTTTCTTTATAGAGGAAAAGGTTCTGTGGAATATTATAATGTTTTCCATAGGAATAAAAAAATAAAATAAAGGCCAAAGATTTTATTTGTCCCAAGCCTGTTTGACTTTCTTTCTTCTGTTTCACAAAAGAAGAGATTTTAAAGTTAGCTGGAAACCTTAACCACTGACTTCCATAGAATTGGTTTTCCCCACTATGGTTTTCAGCTTTCTTCAAAATATCTTCTTTATTATTAAACAGAATAAAGAAACTCATCGTGGTTTGGAACCACTTGAGGGTGAGAAAATAGTGAGTAAAGTTTTGGGGGAACTATCCCTTTAACTTGTGTTCTGCAGATGAACGGTCTCGGAGGAACTACATACGGGTAGGTAATTAATAACAGAATTTTCATTTCTGGCTGAACTAAACCTTTAATATTCTAAAAAATGACTTTTTTTTTTCAAATATAAGGAACCTTTTTGTGGACAGAAAAGCTTCCATACATATTCGCCAAAAATAATCCTTTTGTTCACCAAAAGGTCCACTGTGGAACCAAAGATATGCAAACATTTAAGAAGCAAAAACAAAAGAAGGACCTTTTGATAAATATTCAAGACAATAATCCAGATTTTGAACAACATTGAAGGTGAGTCGATGACAAAATTTGAAATTTGCTCACCTGACTGGCAGGAATGGCGTCCTTAACATTAAAGTAGAAACCAAAGTAGATCATGTTGAAGACGCCATGCCGTCCTAGCGTGGAGGTCAGGCCCTTATTAAGCCCACGGAGACCAAAGCCGTCTGTGTTTATAATATTTCTGGCCTGTGCAAAAGTAGAGGGTTGCTGCATGGAGGAAACACAGAAACAACAGTCATCAGGACCCTCGGTGACAAGACAAAAGCCAAAAAACAATAGCGAGATGACAATTAGCAGCTGCAGCCTCTTACCACTTTGAATGAATCCCTGTTGGCCTGTAGGCTCACTTTCACTACTTCAAATGGATTTACAACCAGTGCCTCGGTTAACCCTGACCCCAGGCCAGCCACAGACAGAGCCTAGCAGAGTTACATTACAAGAGAACATGACGCCACATGACGAACGAGAAAGACAGGGAGACTATAAAGAAAGTGGCTTCGTGTTTAATTCAGAACAGACTGTATTTTTTTTAGATGACCAGTCGACACTGAAGGAATGTCACACATAAATGGCATAACTCACAGGAACAATGCTAGGGTGACACTTCGCCTTTCAGGAAAGTGTTTGTATAGACGCAGAGCTTGACTTTAACCCACAAATGAATGAATGAGTGAATGAATGAGACTGCCGCCGTCAATCATTTTCAGAAAGGAAACGCAGACGGGAATCAGAGATGAATGAAGCGGCTCAGACAAAATGAGTGGGACGGAGATAAATTACTTCAGATGGTGCAATAACTGCTCGACCGGATGACGGAGCAAAAGGTTTCATATTTTCATGCTCACAGATGAACAATGGCACCAAATTAACAGCAGTGTTTATTTTCTCGTTCAGCTTACATTTATTTAGTCACAGTTTTTGTGTTTGAATGAAAAACAGCAGTTCATTTCAGTTAGTACTTTGCAATATGAATATGTTGTGCATTTATTTTTCAATCAAATAAATTAGATGTCTAAGAAAATCACTCTAGATTACACTACACTTTGTGTCAAACATGCATTCTGTAATATTATAATCACATTATAAGTGTGTACATGAATGTTTTAAACAGCTTTCAGGAAACAGAGTGTAAATGTACCAGCGTCAAAAAAAATTTATATTTTTTTGGAAAATAAAATAAGTGAAATTAAGTTATAAAACATTTGGTATAACAACAACATTAATGGAAAAATTAAACAAATAATAAGTGAAATACAAAATATATTAAATAATAAGTAAATTACATTATATTTTATAAATTATATTAAAATAAATGTGAATTTTACTCGATTTAAAATTTTCCTTATCGTCAAAGGATTCTTGTTCTATGTCATATCTTCTTTAAATATCTAACAATGCTGTTTAAAATGACATTATATGAAAAAAACATGACACATTTTAATATACAAAATAATGGTGTATTATATGTACTTATAGGTAACATACGCATTCTGAGTTGTACCTAAAATATGAATAAATATATGTTATAACTGATTATGTGAAGGTGACACAGGAGGCTTAGTGGTTAGCACCCTCGCCTCACAACAAGAAGGTCACTGGTTCGAGACCTGGCAAGGTCAGTTGGCATTTCTGTATGGAGTTTGCATGCTCTCCTTGTGTTTACGAGGATTTCCTCTGAGTGCTCTGGTTTCCCCCACAGTCCAAAGACATGCGCTATAGGTGAATTGAATAAACTACATTGGCTGTAGTGTATGTGTGTGAGTAAGTATGTGTGGGTGTTTTACAGTACTGGGTTGCAGCTGGAAGGGCATCCGCTGTGTAAAAACATATGCTGGATAAGTTGGCAGCTCATTCGCTGTGGCGACCCCTGATGAATAAAGGGACTCAGTCGAAGGAAAATGAAATGAAATATGTGAAATTTTATAACATTTTAATTAATTATAAACTTTTTCCCAACAAACAGGTAAAATGGTGTGGTTCAGTGGCATATAAGTATGAAGTATAAAGATGTAAAATAGAATACATTTATATTTGCACACAATGGCATTTACTATTTATAAAAATAAAAACAGTCAAAAAGATTTTATTGCAAAAAAGCAAAATAGTGTCAGACAAATTTTGCACACAGTTTTAACACTGTCTTAATTGATTTTAGTAGCTTTTTTTAACTACAGAAATCAAAACCAAACATACAAAATAATAATAAATAAAATATAAAATAATAAAAATATTTGTATCATTTGTATCAGCTTCCTTCAGAAATCCGTTTCAGGTTTTTTCTTGACTATATAAGTTAATGTTTCTAAAGCCAAACAATAAGACAATTTCTGCAAGCATTGTCCAAAATGTGGGCTTTCTGTATTCATCCAAAAACGAGCTATTATAAGTTTTGCATGTAATAAACAGAAAGTTAACAGTTTTTTATCTGAACTAAAAATGTTTGGAATATGAAAACTATTTGGGTATATCCTGTTTTAATAGCATGGATAAAAAGTTTAGAATTTTCTCCCAAAAATGTTCAACCAAAGGACTCTTCCATAAACAGTGCTTTAGAAATCTCTTTAATGCATTATACACATTGGACAGGAATATTTGGCTTAAATTTGTGAAGTAATTCTGGAGTTATGTACAGTCTTATATTCCATTTATATCGCAGAAGTTTGAATCGTGTATTAATTGTTTGTGCCTACAGACAGACACTCTGCCATTCATCTTCTGTGATACTCTCTTATATCTTATATTTTCTGTATTTTCCTTGCAATAATATTTGCATTTTTAAAAACACTACAAACAACAGCCATTACTTCAATTTTTTGTGGAAGTGAATCAGAATCATTTGAAATAAGTGACTTTTTTGATTAAAAGATTTTTAATAAATTCTTTTTTTTTTAAATACACAATTTCAATCACTGTTCATTTAACATAATAGTGAATCTTTTATCTCTTCTTTCATCAAAACACCACCAAATATTTTTGTCAATAACCTTGAATAGATTAATGTTGCTTAAAAATAATATGTGGTTAATTTTTACTCTTATGATTAGTGACTCTCCATTCAAGCACTTGACCTGTATGTCAGCAGGCTTCAGGCCTACTTTAAGAGTGACAAAGGAGATGTTTGAGTGTGTTTGCATAAGGTGAGCTGGGGATCGTACACACACCCACACCCTCAATTAATACCTTCCAAATGTGCGCGCGCGTGCGTGCGTGCGTGTGTGTGTGTGTGTGTGTGTGTGTGTGTGTGTGATCACTGCACTCGCACATTTGCTCTTTTTGCACATGTGATTGCATGGCCATGTATACATGCTTGTGCATACAATACAAGACAGTGTGTGCGCCTCATTACTCATTTTGTTTCTGAAAACCGGACATCTCCTTGACCGTGTTTACAGAGGCAGCCATTTCTTATTTGTCATATATCAGCACAAGTCTTCATCAATCATACAGTTGTTTCAGCTAGATATATAGCTCAATCACTCGCTCGCTCGCTTACATATGGCAAGCCAGTTTGACTTTTATTACTACATTTTTTATATCAGCAATTATATTCCCACTAGTAAAAATGGCAATTCTTGATATCAACAATGACATCATATAAATTATTGACTACATTATTAAATTGTATTAAAATAAAAATTCTTAATAATTCGATTTTTTGCTAAATGCTTTTCTTATTTTGAGTTTTTGTCTTGTTTTTAGTCCCAATATGTGAAAGTTCTTCAGTCAAGAAGCATTTTCTATACAAGTTAAAAATATGGTTTTGTTTTGAGAAATAATATGCGAGAACTATGAGTTTTCCCTTAAAACAAGCTAAATAATCAGCCAAGGGGGCAAGTGTATTCGTATCGAAATAAGATTATTTTGCTTGTCTCATTAGCAAATTATTTAGCTTATTTTAAGGGAAAACCCACTTAATTTTGACATATTATTTCTAAAAATATTGACAAATTTGCAATATTTTCTATGACAATATTACTTGTCTAGAAAACGCTTCTTTGATATAAAAATTTAGGATTTAGAATTTGTAGATATTTAGAAAAAAAGGCAAAAACTCTAAGTAAGAAAAGTGTAATGACAGTTTCTATATCACGAGTTACATTTCTACTAATACAATGGCAATTCTTGATTTCAATAATGAGATCATTTCTCACAGGAATTGAATTCATGATATCAGAAACTGAATTTTAGCTAGGAAAATGAGTGTAATTCTTGATATCTGTAATTTCACTTGTTCTAGTTAAACGTCACCATAAGCTGTCATTCAAATTTAATTGTTGGTATCAAGAGCTAAATTTCTACTAGTTTCACAGGTGTTTTCTTTTTACTTATGGTTGTGAATTGCATTGTGGGAGTTTTATCTCTGCTTTGTCCACTTTTGATTTTGAAAATTCATCTCTGCAGGTTTAACAGAGTGACTTTTTTGATATTTGAGTAGTTTGAGACAATATATTGTTTAAGAAATATTATATAGAGAAATAATGCACTGGCAGCGTATTACCAGGTTTTATGTACTGTAATTTACAACACCAACCCAGATAATACATCACTTCAAACTATTAAAAATATTAATAAAGTATTAAAGTTTCAACATGAAAATCTCTTAAAGGAAAGATCAAGGTCCCATAATGCAATTCAAAAGCATACAGTAAATATGTGGGAAAAAAACATGAATTACAACATGTGGAAAATTGTCAATTTACAGATGTCAGTTTTACAGTGTGATAACACTACTTACTTGAAAGGGCGTTTCACTGTCATGAAACCTTTCTAAATATAACATGACATGTCATGAATGTATGAGATTTTATGCGTGCTTATGACGACTGTAATTAAGTGTCATTAGCTCTGTTATGTTATTTTAAATGCAAAGGTCACATTGTTTGTGATGTCTTTGTCGTGACAACTTAACAAACAAACAAAACCTGTCATAAAAATGATGGTCACAAGGCCATTATAACTGTACCATGACTTATATAACAGTGTCATTCATATTTTTCTTGACTACGGTGGTACAAATTGAATATCAATTCAATTTAATTCAGTTCAAGTTTATTTGTAGAACACTTTTTACAATAATTATTATTTCAAAACAGCTTTACAAAAGGTGCAGATTATTACATTACAATCAAATTCTGAAAAGTTAAGGTAATTAGTTACCATAACTTTATTAATTACTAGTAACTTTACCTAATTAACTAGTAACTAATAGCTTTAAAAATTATTATATACAAACATACTTGGCCTGCAGCTATATACACAGTAAAACCCGATAGTTAACTCAAACCATTTGAGGAAACAGATTGCGGCAAACTGTTTGAGTTTTGAAACTAAATGGTTTGAGTACTGTAAACGTATACATAGTTGAAGTCAGAATTATTAGCCCCCCTGAATTATTAGCCCCCTTTTTATTTTTTCCCCAATTTATGTTTAATGGAGAGCAGATTTTTTTCAACACATTTCTAAACATAATAGTTTTAATATCTCATTTCTAATAACTGATTTATTTTATCTTTGCCATGATGACAGTAAACAATATTTGACTAGATATTTCTCAAGACACTTCTATATACAGCTTAAAGTGACATTTAAAGACTTAACTAGTTTAATTAGGTTAACTAGGCAGGTTAGGGTAATTAGGCAAGTTATTGTATAACGATGGTTTGTTCTGTAGACTATAGAAAAAAATAGCTTAAAGGGGCTTATAATTTTGACCTTAAAATGGCTTTTAAAACATTTAAAACTGCTTTTATTCTAGCCGAAATAAACCAAATAAGACTTTCTCCAGAAGAAAACATATTATCAGACATACTGTGAAAATTTCCTTGCTCTGTTTCACATCATTTGGGAAATATTTAAAAAAGAAAAAACAATTCAAAGGGGGTTAATAATTCTGACTTCAACTGTATATTGAATCATGTACACTTATACTGTTTGAATTGATATCATCAAACATTTAGAGTATAAGTAACTTAAAGATTTTAAGTTCACTTATCAAATCTGTATGAGTTCAGTTAGCTTAAACGAATTGAGTCTGAACAGCTGTATAGCTATACTCAAACGGTTTGAGGAAACCGCTTGTGACAAATGGTTTAAGTTGACTGAACTCAAATTAATAAAGTTAGTCAACTTAAATGGTTTGCCGCAATCGGTTTTCTCAAACCATTTTAGTAACTCTACAGTTGTTAGGACTTAATTCGTTCTATGACCTGGACACAAATAGATTTTAACAAAGTAAAAACTAACATGTGTAAACAAGAATTTACATAAAGAGAAGGTATTTTAAGACAGATTTAAATAATAAATTAAAAATTATTTATTTCAGTTAAGCATATCAATGGATGCAGAGCAAATGCAATCAATAAATTGGTGTCAACAGTAGTCAATGTAGGTGATGTCTGTAAAAATTAATGACGCTGTTTTAAAATAATTTAAATAAAATAAATAAAATAAATAAAATAAAATAATTTGACAATTTTAAAGACAAATTTTAATGACAATTGTTTGTTTCACTGGAAAAAAGTGATCAGAAAAAATATCCTTGACACGATTATAATGGCCTCATGACAGTCATGTTTATTCCAGATTTATGACAAGTTATGTTGTGTTGTTCATGTCAAGTTTTCACAACAAGACAGGTTATGCTGTATTTGAATTAATTAAATCTCATATTCTTATAAAAATTCATATTACAAAAGCTTTACTTAAAAAACATTGTATTTTAAATACTGAAAATGTCAATGAAATTGAAGAATTCACAAGCTGTGAATGAATCTACGTCCAAATGGCTTGCCACACTCACTCTCACACACTACACACATCACTCTTCTGTTCCCTGTGCCTGTGGGCTGTGTGTGTGGATTGACATCTCTAGCTGGAGAAGGCGGAGACAGGTGTGATTGATAAGGCAGGTGGTGGTTTTAAGGCTGAAGACGCGAGATCTGCCGCCGGGCTCAGTCGTCAAGCCTGCTGCCACACTGATAGACTGCTGTCTAAGTAATGGGCGATCTCTCATACGGCTCGCTGAGCAGCATTTGTCTCGATTACAGCTCTCACCCGCTGCCAGAACGCCATGTAATGAGGAGAGTGCTTCGCTTGACTGTGAATGTGATTGTGTGTACAGTGTCTTGTATCAGATGACTTACCATACCGGGCGATAAAGGAGTAAAGCTCAACAGCTTCTTGTACTGCTCAAAGGTAAAAAACTGCAAAAAAAAAAAAAAAAAGAGATCAGGATAACTTGTCAGGAAGTGTTTTCAGACGCAAAATGCACGCAGACAAGATGAATGCTCACACCTTAAGCAAACACAGCTCAACTGTAGTGAATGAGAACACTCGAGCTGTCAACATGACACTGCGCAAACAGAAATACACACATAGATGACTAGCAGTGCAGAGTAGAATTCTTTATATTAAGTTAAGCATCGCTCAGCTTGACAGATATTAGATAATAAAACATCCAGCAAGACTGATGGAGGCCAGGGCCTGTAGATACGCTGTTTAGTTGGTTTAAAGCACCAGATGTGGAGCGTCAGGTGGATTCATGGATCACTGTTTAAGGATAGTCTTTTTTTTTAAACTCATTCTCATGTCATTGCAAATCCTTATGACTATTTATTCTGTGGAGTACAAAAGGTAGTTTGAAAAATGTCCCGGCCACTCTTTTCAGTGCAAAAGTGAATAAGGACTGGGGCCCTCAAGCTCCAAAATGATAAATGTAGCACCAACTTGTGCACTATATTTCAAGTATTTACAAAAGTGTTTTTTCCCTGAAGAAGAGATCAAGAGGAGATTTTGGTGTCTGCATTAATTTAAATTGACAAAGTTATTTTTATAAATGGAAATGCATTATAGTCATTATGTATTACTTTACCAGACCAAAAATATAACAGGACATAATATAATGTGAAAATGAAATAAAATAAAGCTAATTAAAATAAAATAAAATAAAACTAAATAAAACTAAATAAACTCCTCCACCTGGGGTTTTGTTCACGAGTGTGGGAAGGATGGAACGTGAGATTGACAGGCGGATTGGTGCAGCGGCGGCAGTAATGCCGTCGATGTACTGGTCCGTTGTGGTGAAGGAGCTGAGCCGAAAGGCAAAGCTCTCGATTTAGCGTTCAATCTACGTTCCTTCTCTCACCTATGGTCATGAGCTTTGGGTCATGACCGAAAGGACAAGATCTTGGATACAAGCGGCTGAAATTAGTTTCCTTCGAAGAGTAGCAGGGCGCACTTTTATGGATAGGGTGAGGAGCTCTGACACCCGGGAGGAGCTCAGAGTAGAGCCGCTGCTCATCCACATCGAGAGAAGTCAGCTGAGGTGGCTCGGGCATCTGTTTCGGATGCCTCCTGGACGCCTACCTAGGGAGGTGTTCCAGGCATGTCCCACCGGGAGGAGGCATCGGGGAAGACCCAGGACACGCTGGAGGGACTATGTCTCTCAGCTGGCCTGGGAACACTTCGGGATCCCCCCTGGAGGAGTAGGAGGAAGTGTCTGGGGAGAGGGAAGTCTGGGGTTCTCTCCTTAGACTGCTGCCCCCGCAACCCGGCCCCGGAAAAGTGGCAGAAAATGAATGAATAAAATAAATTAATAAAAAATTAATAAATAAATAAAATAAAACTAAATAAAACTAAACTAAATAAAATAAAATAAAACTAAACGAAATAAAATGAAATAAAACTAAATAAAACTAAATAAAATAAAATAAAATAAAATAAAACTAAATAAAATAAACTAAAACTAAATTAAATAATAATAAATAAAAATAAAATAAAAATAAAAAACTAAAACTAAGTAAAATAAAACTAAATAAAATTAAAGTAAACAAAATATAATAAAATAAAACTAAATAAAATAAAACAAAACAAAATAAAAATAAATAAAATAAAACTAAATAAAACTAAATAAAATAAATACAACTAAACAAAGCAAAATATAATAAAATAAAAATAAATAAAATAAAACAAAATAAAATGAAACAAAATAAAACTAAATTAAAATAAATTAAACAAAATATAATAAAATAAAGCTCAATTAAATAACAAAATAAAAAAAATAAAACAAACTAAAATAAAACAAAATAAAATGAAATAAAATAAATAAAAAATTAAATTAATTAAAATAAAATAAAATTAAATTAAATTAGGATTATACTTGTATTGTTTAGATGCTTAAAAAAACATTGTTCATTTCTGAACCAACTAACAGAATATTAAAAAATACAAAGATTTTATAGTTAAGAGAGTTAAAGATAGTGATAATGATCTGAACAAAAAGTTCCCTCTTATTGTTCTAGTTCACTCTGGATGATTCATTCACATATCAGTCAATAATCGGGTAACTGCACCTACACTACAAAGGGAAGAGTTCAGCGAACAGCAGCTTAAATCTTTGGTCTGCTTGACAAAACGCTTAAAGAATACTTTATGCTGAAGGTTATGCTGAACTAACTGCATGTAGACTACTTTGCAGAATGCCAAATCACAATCATTGCAATTTCATGAACAAACAATGTCAGGTTCCATGAGGAAAAGGGTAACGCTTTCCATGAAGCTCATGCTCACAATAAATTATAGCTGCATTTAAATTGATTTATAATCAAGCGTAACAATTCAATAAATGTCTATTCTCTAAAAATATCTAAAAAGACACAACAAAACCTTTCATTTATCATAATGACAGTTTTATCGCCACATTTATAATAGTGTTATTAATCCTTATTAGTAACAAATTTCAGTATACAGGTTCATAACACATTATACACTCATTTAATTAGTCAGACATGATTGTATTTATAAAAGAACCAATTTTAAAACCTTGTTATGTTATAGTTAGACTTATTGTGAGTGATAATACGGTTACTAAACTGTATAAATGCATCATTTGAGCTTGGTTCTGTAGCACTAACCTTTATTTTTAAGTGTGACATTCAAACAGGTTGAATGACATGAGAAGGACTACATGATGACAGAATTTCCATGTCAGGTGAAGGATTTTTTTCAGTTAAACTGTTAAAGCATGTTAAGTCTACCAATCGAAAGCAAATAATGGGCTAGCTCTTCTTTCAGACAGCCATTGTGAGGAACCCATAACCGATGGCCTAAAGCCACACTAAGTGCTCATCTAAACTCAAGCGTGTATATACACACTGTTTATACATGATACTGAAGTGAGGCCAGTAGCAATATCTGTCCATGTAGGTCAATAATGGGAGTTTTCAACAGCAAACACATGTGGCATGACGACAAACACAGAGAGGGGATGAGTGTTTTTGCTGAGGACATTCATATGTGGTCTGTGTGTGCATGTGTGTTTACCCTCTGCAGGCCAGGTTGCAAAGATCAGAGTGTGTATGGTTTAAGTGATGAGTTTAAGCTTGGAGTCAAATATGGTTCCTGTTACCTTCACTGCTCTCTTTGGGGTCTCGGCCAAAATGGGGGGAAGGATTCCCTTGTAAAAGCCATAGACCCTGTTGAGGTAAAGACATCACTCTATGAGTTTGAGGTGCTTATTAAACTAAAGATTCATGGACAGGCAACATTTAAACATTTATTTGGCTCATTAAAGGCAACATAGGCTCATTCTGAAAACTAACCCCTATATACATTTCTGGAGAGCATGAATTATGTAGCCAGAGCTATACTTATGGCTGCATTTCGTCTTAAAAACGAACGCTATGAGGCGGTATGATGCCATTCATTTTCGCGCATACCAGTGCATACTTACCTCTGTATTGACTGCTTTTCTGCTGTTACCAGTTTGTCCGGTAGCTCGACACTTACGTCAGTGGACTTGAAACGTAGAGCGGCGTTGACCGCGACAATGGGGTTCAAGTTTGGCAAAGAACCGTCTCAGAAAGCAGGTAAGATAAAAACAAAAGCTAGAAAATAACAAAACCAAGTAAATAACAGGGTGAGAATGTGGTAAAATCTGAAAACGTGGTAAAATCAGTCTTAAGGGCCTTTCTTTTTCTGGATTGCTTTTGAAAACACTGCATTTGGGTTTAGGGAAGGAGATGGATGAGTCAATCTGTGCTTTTTAAAACACTATTGGTTGGGTTAAGGGAAGGGGGAGGGTGGGGGATTGGGTCGGTTGGTCAGTAAGTCAGTCAGTCAGTTGACAGTGGCCTCTGGTGGATTTACGTGGGAACAGCAGGTCTGAATGGACTCGCAAGAGAAATTTGAGATTTGAAAAAGCGTACACATCAGCCTCTGGCGAATTCGCAAAAACAAAAAGTGTGAAAAAACTTATGGGATGTATTTTGCTCTCTCTAGAAATGTATAGGGGTAGGTGATCAGAATGAGCCTAGGTTGATTAAAGGATAGATCACATAAAAACTTACAATTTCCTTACTATTTACTCACACTCAAGTGGTTTTAAACATGATTGAATTCTAACACCTTTCTTTAGTTGAACAATGACCCAGCCAGCAAAATCAAATTTCAATTCTCAAATCTATTTTGTTCAAAGAAACAATCTCATCATTTGACACAAACTCTGTGAATGTCATAATTTTCGAGAGGGGTCTGGATGCACATTTGATGCACTTGCAAGGTAAGCTGCATGCAATGCTTTTTAATGGGCACACCTAACCCCACCCCTCACAGTGACGTCACTAGCTCCATTGAGTGCATTGTGTCTGACAATGCAAGTCTGAGATATGCAGTCTCAGCTTGCAAATCCAAGTCTGCATCTATATACTATTGGGATTTTCCTTCATCAGTGTGCAGTTGTCACAATCATCAGCGATCTAATCCTGGCAGATTGCTGGTAAACACGCAGATCGCTAAAGGACTACAAATCCGCTGGTAAATGGACTACAAGTTCCAGTGATGCACCACTCACACGCACCTGTTCCTCATTCTGCAGATTACACACACTGTGCTGAGTCTTGATTATCTGTACTGTTAACATTATGACGCATTTTCCTTGCCTTGCCTTCGGTGTTTGAACCTTGCTTTGTTTTGCTTGTTTTACGTTGTCTGCTGCCTGTCTGTACTGACCATTTACCTGTGTATTGACCACGACTCTGGATTGCCCGCATACATCTGTTTGTTTCTGTATTGACCATTGCTTGTCTGACCATCCTGTAAATCAACCCTGCATTTGGATGAGCACTCCATTGTCGGCGTCCATGTCACATTAAAGCAGTATTTCCTCAATGTTTAATTAGTGGGCACCTTTTACTAAAGTAAAGGTTTTCCAATGCTAAATGTACATGCATAGGTGTAAAAAGACAGTTTTCATAAGACTAAAAGCAGTAGATACTTAGGCCCAATCCCAATTTTACCCCTTAGCCCTTCCCACTTACCCCTTAGCCCTTCCCACTTCACGTGAAAGGGTAGGGGTGTCCCAATTCTCTTTAGCTTGAAGGCGTAGGGCTAAAGGGAAAGGCTAGATACCCCTTTGAAAGGGAGATATTTCAAGAGTAAACTCAAAACCAACGGGAAAGAAAATTTCCCAGAATACACTAGCCACAACAGCAGCATAGCGGCACCCAGGAGTCAGGAGATGCACAAATTAGTATTTTTTGTCATTATTATGAATTTTTATGACAAAACAGCATATGTTTTAATACATTCATAACCACGTTCATGTTTTACTGTCACGCTTTAAAAAAAAAAGCTCAAATAAAAACCTATATTTATATCTATAATCCCTAATAACAACTCCTGTACAGCAGTCCCACAACATACATTTACATCTGTCACTCGACGACACACGAATCCCGTCAGAAATGTCTAGTGTCTGCTATAATGTTAATGATGTTTTTGTGTGTTTACATAGATAAATATGGCCACGGTGTAAATGCACAGTACAGTTATGAGCTTATTGACACATTGTATCATTAGGATAACACAATTTCGATGCCTTCAGTGATTTCCTGAAGATAAATACCAAACAATAACGCAACAGGAATAACTACAGCCAGGGGCAATTTTAGGATTTTCATTTTAGGGGGGCTCAGCTCCTCAGGTAAAAAAAAAATAAAAAAATTGCCTCAACACACCTATTTACCATAGTAAAAAACACTTTCTATATTCAAGTACATTTTTTGTTTCCATGTATTAAATAAATAAAACTGCCACTTTTCTAATTAAATGGCACATTTAAATATATATATATTTAAACCTACAGGCTAATTCACACATTTTATGATCTGAATCACAATAATAAATAGATTTTTTAAATACAAGACAACACATGATGTTTCTATCTCTGACAGTTAAAATGAGTACATTCTCTAAGGGGTTCTGTCACTGTTTATAGTTCTTTCTGTGCAAGACTGTATGGTATAGTTAATGCCACATGCACTTACACAAAACGTGTTTTATATTGGTAGTTAATTTTTAAATTAAAATAGCAAACTGTTCGATAAGAGCTACTTTTTCGAGGAAAAAGCTGTGATTATGAGGTGAGCACCAATTTATACTATTGTATTTGTATCATATTTATTATATTTATCTTTTGTATTATATTTATTGAAGGCCCCAGATTTCCTGGGGCCCTAAAAAGCTGCTTAATCTCCCTTACTGGTTAAATCCGCCCCTGTGTACAGTATGATTGCTGTAAATGTCCAAAAAGGGACTTAAATTCATTTAAATAACATACGTTTCTCTTATGGTCTACAGTATGTATATGATTGACACTTCTATGTATATTTTAAGGTATAAAATAGCTTACCCTTAAATAAGACACGTGCTAACATAATTTTCATTGATACTCTTTTGTTCACCAGACACAATTAATCATTTGAAAGCAGCACAAATATGAAATAGTTGCCCTTAATTTAAAAAATACATGAATTCAATATATATCAGATTATCAGATTAAATTCAAATAATGAAATCAGTCTGTGAGTTACTTTTCTGCTGTAATCAGTGGAGGGGATTAGCTAATTTATTCTATCTGTCAATATAAATATGATTTTAAAGCTCAAACCGCAAGAAACGTCTCCTCGCTCCTTGATTTACGAGGCTGGAGTTGTTGTGTCGCCCCAAACCAATGTCAAGGTTAAAATCTCATGTGGCGAATGGCAATATTTGCAGATCAAGCATTCAGGTTGTTGACAAGGGACGAGAGGAAGAGCTCAAAGTCACCCGAGCCACCATATATAACGATACAACTGTACACATTAGATAAAAAACATATAAACATAATCCATAGACTTTTCCACATCAAGCCCAGTGATTGACTGACAATCAGTCCCCTAACAGGGATCAAACATTTTACCCCAATATCCGATTTGGCTAATGTATCATTTCCTTCCTCTCCTTTTGTCATGTCGAAGGATGTGGCGATGAGCTGAATGGGAGAAATGGGGTTTGATGCAAATCAAAGACAAATCACACCTATACAAACTCCAGCAGCTGGACCTACACGTACCTAAATGTGTGAGCATTTGCTTATGAGGGCCAACTGCGTGCTTACATTTAGAGTCAAATTGGCATTCAGGCATAGTCAAACCAGGCATAGTCAAATGGGGTCTTAAGTGCGTGTGTAACAAATTGGAGCTTTATCTCACCACCTGATGTTTCTTAGACTGACCACACCCAGGAAACATGCGGCCGGCGTTTGCATGCGCCACAGGAGAGGGGGCTTCCTTTTTTTCGGACAGACAAAAGCCCCAAGTGGTGCTCAAACACACACTTTTTCAGTCCCTGACCTGAGAAGTGAGGCTTGTGATGTCTCAGTGGTGGACAGAAACTTTTATTTTTAATTAAAGGATAGTTGATAAAAATGAATCACTTACTCACAGTCAAATTCATAAACTTTTATTAATTTCTTTCTTCAGTTGACCACAAGACAAGATATTCTGGACAGTGTTGGAAACCAGCAGCCACTGAAATCCATTGTAGGAACCAAAAAAATACCATAAAAGTGCTACACAAAATGACTGATGCTTTCCTTTGAACATTCTTCATTATATAGTCCCTTTAAATACATATTCTGTATCTTCATCTGAGTATTTAAAGTATCTAATTTAAGAAACCTTTACTGTAAAAAAAAAAACAATTTTATGCCTACATTTAATACATAAAGCTGAGTAAAAAAACTAAAAGATTAGATGGTGGTTGCATTGTGAATACACTGAATTTTGTCAGTTACATTGTTAAATCGGTTCACAAATTGCACTGTTAACAACAATTCAATTTGTGAATCTCGCTTTTTAAACGATCTGTTCAAAGTAAGTCTCTACTAAACGACTAGCTTATTCAAATGATCCGTTCAGAGTGATTCTTTAATAAACAACTCACTCATTCAAATTACTGTTCAGAGTGATTCTCGATTAAACGACGATTCAACTGATCCATTCAGAGTGAATATCAAATAAACAACTTACTCATTCAAATGATCTGTTCAGAGTGAGTCTCCACTAAACGAGTCACTGATTCAAATGATCCTTTCAGAGTGAGTCTCTACTAAACAACTCACTTATACAAATGATCTGTTAAGAGTGAGTCTCCACTAAATGACTCACTCATTCAAATGTTCTGTTTAGAGTGAGTCTTCACCAAATGGCTAGCTGATTCAAATGATCTGTTCAGAGTGAGTCTCCACTAAATGGCTCTCTCATTCAAACGTTCTGTTCAGAGTGAGTCTACACTAAATGACTCATTTATTCAAATGATCTGTTCAGAGTGAGTCTCCACTAAACGACTCACTGATTCAAATGATCCTTTTAGAGTGAGTCTCTACTAAACAACTCACTTATTCAAATGATCTGTTAAGAGTGATTCTCCACTAAATGACTCACTCATTCAAATGTTCTGTTTAGAGTGAGTCTCCACTAAACAGCTCTCTCATTCAAACGTTCTGTTCCGAGTGAGTCTTCACTAAACAACTAACTCATTCAAATGATTTGTCCAAAGTGAGTCTCTACTAAACAACTCACTCATTTAAATAATCTGTTCAGAGTGAGTCTCCACTAAACAACTGACTGATTCAAATGATCCTTTCAGAGTGAGTCTCTACTAAACAACTCACTTATTCAAATGATCTGTTAAGAGTGAGTCTCCACTAAATGACTCACTCATTCAAACGTTCTGTTTAGAGTGAGTCTTCACCAAATGACTAGCTGATTCAAATGATCTGTTCAGATTGAGTCACCACTAAACGGCTCTATCATTCAAACGTTCTGTTTAGAGTGAGTCTACACTAAACCACTCACTCATTCAAATGATCTGTTCAGAGTAAGTCTCTACTAAACAACTCACTGATTCAAATGATCTTTTCAGAGTGAGTCTCTACTAAACAACTCACTTATTCAAATGATCTGTTAAGAGTAAGTCTCCACTAAACAGCTCTCTCATTCAAACGTTCTGTTCCGAGTGAGTCTTCACTAAACGACTAACTCATTCAAATGATCTGTTCAGAGTGAGTCTACACTAAACGACTCACTCATTCAAATGATCCATTCAGAGTGAGTCTTCACTAAACGACTCACTCATTCAAATGATCTGTTCAGAGTGAGTCTACACTAAACGACTCACCCATTCAAATGATCCATTCAGAGTGAGTCTTCACTAAACGACTCGCTCATAAAAAATTATCTGTTCAAAGTGAGTCTCTACTAAACAACTCACTCATTCAAATGATCCATTCAGAGTGAGTCTTCACTAAACAACTCGCTGAACAACTAAGTAAACAATTCACTGAATTTACAAACTGGTCTTAATGGGTAGGTTTTATTTTAAAACTGGACATAATATTAAAATAATGTATATTAATCATCATTGTTGCTGCTGTAGTGCTTGCTAGATTTAAAGTTAGTATGATTACATAGCATTCCTAGTATGTAAACACATTTTTAAACGTTAAATCACTTCTATATACAGTATATGTATTTATATGTCAGCACAAATAAAAACATTGCTATTGTTTCTGTTATACACTAGACTAGAGTATGATATATTTTCTTATTTTCACTTGTTTGCACACTTGAATGATCATGAATTATTAGTATGGTTGACAAGTTTTTTGTAATAAGTACCTCAATAAGTACTATAATACAAAATCAAAATCAAGGACTTCTGTACTTTGACTTGAGCAAAACTGTAAAGGAGGACTTTATACTTTTACTGGAGTAGTGTTTTATTATTGCATCTGTATGTGGCTAATTTGTGTACTCTGTCCACCACTGTCTGACACATCTTGATGCTGGTGAAATGGAGATCTGATGAGCCGTGCTGTAGTCATTAGCTGTGGGTCAGAGGTTTTTAGAGTGGCGGTCAGATTCGCTGGTGCTAATCGCCTCATCTCAGCTCGCCCAAATGATAATATTTACACCCCAACTAAATCAGCCGAGGACATCTCTGTTGACTGCTGGGGCATGTTTTCACAATATAACGACAGAAGTTCACTTGCAGTTGTCACGCTACTCTGTCCACCCTGTCCACACACACATACAGAGAGAGACACACGTGTGTTCAATATCAATATGTGCTAGAACTGAGACGGAGAGATCGGTTTCATTTTCCCTCCGTCCACTGCCAGGTTGTATCAGTCCTCTTATGTGTACGTAAATGAATGTTGCATGATCTACAGTAAAGCTTTAGTAAGGCTGTTAAAGGTAAAAGGGGATTTTAAGTTCACCTTAAAATGAAAAACATTTCTGTTCATTCCAAGTGTCTGTTTGTCTTTCTTTCTTTCTTTCTTTCTTTCTTTCTTTCTTTCTTTCTTTCTTTCTTTCTTTCTTTCTTTCTTTCTTTCTTTCTTTCTTTCTTTCTTTCTTTCTTTCTTTCTTTCTTTCTTTTATGAAACATTGTCATATTTACCATGTTTACCAAGAGTAGGCAGAACAATATCTTTACATTCAACAACAATAAATTGACTTGATGCTTTTTGTAGTTCCCATTGAATGCTTTTTATGGCTATTTGTCTGCCATGTAATGTATTTGACTTGTAATGTATTTGATTAAAAAAATATATATATTTTACAATATGGTTATATAATAACAGTGAACAATATTTTTTTTTGCAGAATTCACTATTTACAGTTTTACAATTATGTTAATTCATTAATTTTTTCATTTATCAATGTGTTTGAGGTCTCCTATGCTCACCAACTTTCCATTTATTTAAGCATCAACACACTAATAGTAATATTGTGAAATGTTTAAGAATGTATGGTAACTGTTATGGTTTATTGTGTATTTTATTTTAAATTTACATTATAAATGTCTTTCACATTTGATCAATTTAATGTCTCCTTGCTGATTAAATGTATTATTTTATAATACAAAAACATATCGACCAATAACTGAAACAAATTATTCAAAGATGATTCCTTGGATTTCCTTTTTTTTTAAGTGGTTGTAAATCATTTACTTGGGCTGAATTTAAACAAACATATTAAGTTCAACATTACTAAATTAATTTATTTGATCAAATTTAACACATATAAATTGTTTGCAACAATTTTACAGACACCATTTTTTCAGTGTGCTTTGAATGTAAACTTTTGAAGAGAATATCTAAATAATTTAAGTATTAAAAGTTGTCATTTGTGTATATGTGTGTGTGTGTGTGTGTGTGTGTGTGTGTGTGTGTGTGTGTGTGTGTGTGTGTGTGTGGTTGTGTGTGGGTATACATTGTTAATGTTAATCCTTTAGTTGTAGTTACAATTAGAGTTGTTAATCCTTCCTTGTTTATTTATTTTAGTTTGAATTAAACAAAATTAAATATTAATAATGAAACATTTTCATGGCAAATAGAAATAATATTTAACATAGCATAACGTGTGTGTGTGCGCGTGTGTGTGCACCTGTGCATGCATGTGCCTGCATGTTTGCGCGCATATATATTGTTGAATTTAAGTTACATTATATCTACATGCCAACTAATTCTCATTAGATTATAAGTAAACTTTTAGGTTGAGGTTAGGGTTAGTGTAAGTTGACATGTTCTTGCAAAGTTTCTTATAGTCAGTTAAATTTCTGTTAAGAAGCAGTATCAACTAAACATTAAGCAGACAGTCTACTAATACTCAAATGGACCATCAAAATAAAGTGTTACCTTTATTTGTAATTTATAAAAAATCTAGTTGTACACTTGTGTAGATTCAAGTTTTCAATGAATGTAGTATTACTGTTATTCAGAATTTGTTCATGTTCTTAGTCTAAACATGCTAATTTATACATGTATGTAAAGATGCACATTAAACATTAAAAATATGTATACATTAATGTTTATAAAATCATATATTTTTACACTCAAAATAATAACACATTTTATGAAAGTGCTGGTTATTTTTAGTTGGTGAAATCTGACCCATTGTTATTAATGTTAACAAACTGGACTGTATTATGGCTTAAGTGTTGCCAAAATACGGACACTGATAGCAGTTTAACTGTGATTAATGTGATTGATGAGCATATCATGTCAGTAATTAGTTGTAGTTCCAATACAATAAATACCTCTGATATATATTATAGAAAGTTTTTGAAACTGATTAAATGTGTTATAACATTACTGCATTGATTTTTATTTTCTAGTGCAAAACAAAATGGTATCATCTTCATTCTCAATTTGAATACTTAAAATTAACATTGTGAGAACTTCAAAGTATGAAAGTAAGTCTTTATAAAAATTTAACCAGAATACATCTTAAAAACTAGGCCAAATTGCATGATAATTTTAAACATCCACTTTTACTGTCATTCCTATACTATCCAATTGTCACACAATATCACCCCACACAATATATCCAATGGCTGACCTTTTCTTTTTGACATTTAACTACAATACCGAACCTACACACACAATTCTAGGTAAATGTTAGCTCTTTACCATACTGCAGAGTTTTTTTTTTTTGTTTTTTTTTTTGTATGAGAGAAAGAAAAGCTCAGGTGTTTCCCTTGCTTGGGCTTGTCCTGACATTCAGATTGACAGAAAGCAAAACAGAGTCAGGTTTCAGCTTCAGAAAAAGTACATGTGCTCTCCAAACAATGTCTGCTTCTCAAAGTGCACATGTCTGCGTTTAGAGTTGGCGTGAACGTGCCGAAGCATTGATCTGACTGGAATCTTAAAACGCAGACACTTATTTTGCTCACCGTTGAGCTGTGAATGTCCGTGAGGACTTATTTAATATTAAACATCAAAGCTAACATTGGACTGTGACATAAATCTAGTTCTTGCAAAAACAAAAAGCGATTAGTTGACTTTACTCAAAAAAAAAAGAGTAAACTAGTTTCCTTGTAATTATTAAGTAAACAAATTATGTGCATAATTATAAAACTTAAGTCAATGCATTCACTAACTTTTTTTTTTAAGTAAAATCAACTTGTTGCTTTTAAGACAACGGCTTTGCTCACTTTTTAAAGAAAAGAAACACATCGCTTTTTACAGTGTACAAAAATGCACTTGGTGCCGTTACAACGTTGAACCCGTTTCACGAGCCAAGCTACGGTGGCATCTAGATAACTTCAAACTTATTTCAGCTCTCTAGGTATAATCAAATGAGCAAAGATATTAGTGATAATGCTGCTGGAAGACAAAGACTGTTTATGTGTTAATTTGCTTATCATACAGACACCAGTTGAAGGTTGCCATGTATGTCTATTTGCAGTTCAAACTCTATAATTTGATAAGTATCCCTTTGGGCTATTTTCTTTGAAGGTATACTGCAACAGTTATGCTTCCTTGACTAATAATTATATAGTAGGCGCTGAAGAATCTCACCCGTTTTGACACAAATGCCAAGAAACGATTTGACGGTCTTAAGCTGTTTAGACATTAAAAACTGAAAAATGTAGTCTATTTGGTTTAGGGCTTTTTGTTTTTCATTTATAAGTGCTTGTTTGTGTGTTTAGACCAGTTTAACCTGTTCAGTACCCTGGAAACAGTGGAGCATGACAACCGAAGCTGAGCTCAGTGAATGATAATGGGGGTGGATTTCCATAGAATTGGCACATGCTGTGCGTGGTACAGTGAGTTAAGGTGTCAAATAGTTGAAAATAGGAGTCAGATCTTTGTCTTAACCCTGCTGTTGTCCTAGAATGATGTATACATTGTTTGCCCTTTGGGTCAAAAATCACCCACTAAATTTAGTTTCAACCCTAAATCTATTTTGCATAAAGAAACAACTTGATCTTTATCACAAACGATGTGAATGTTTAGGTTTTCTGTCATTAGTGTGGAGTTTTTAATGAATGTTCAATCACTCATTTTTGACTAAAGTAAAGGGTATATTTTCTAATGTAAAACATTTTTAGCAAGACAGTATTCCTTTAAAACTGTTAAAACAGCAGATTTTCATTGTGTGTGTGTTGGAGTGTGCATTAGGCATGGGACAGTATAAGATTGTGACGGTATAAAATATCACGGTATCACGGTATTGTGATTAGCGCTCTAAAATATGTTCTTTTTAAATGTCTGGGTAAAAAACAACTTTCCCCCCATTGATCACGGGATATTTTATTTGAAGAAACATTTAAAATATTCTGGTATAGTAGCTTTTAATGTGGAGGATCCTTTTTTGCTGGAGAAACTGTTCCCCCAAAAAATGAAATAAAATAGTCACAAAAAACACAAAAAACTTAGGAAAGGTATAACAGAAAATTCTGGTGGTTTTAAAAGCTTGACTTTTTCAAACCAAAAACCAGTTATCATCCCATGCCTAGTGTCCATGTGTGTGCGCCAGTACTTTTTTATCATCGACTGTAGGCCTGTGTACAGATCCAACACCATCATCAAATTTGCAGATGACACCACAGTGATTGGTCTAATCAGCAACAATGATGAGACTGCCTACAGGGAGGAGATACAGCATCTGGCCACTTGGTGCACCGACAACACTCCTAAACACCAACAAGACCAAGAAGCTCACTGGAGACTTCAGAAAGGGATGAGTAGGCTCACATGATCCCATCCACATCAATGAGATGGCCATTGAGCCTGTCTCATCATTCAAGTTCCTGGGGACCCACATCTCAAATGACCTTTCCTGGACCACCAACACCTCCAGCCTAGTCAAGAAGGTTCACGGGTGCCTATTTTTCTTAAGGCAACTTACCCACTGCACATGAACATTTGTAATCATGTACACACCCACTGTACATATACATTTGTAATTATGTTTATCTATCTGCACACTTCTGATTATTAATAGCATCCTGTACATATATTCATTTATTGTTAATCTCTGTTCATAGCTAATACAACCTGTATATAATGTTGATAGTACATCCATCTGTAAATATCACCATAGCTTTTCTATAACTGCACTTTATAATTTATACCTGTATCCTGCACTTGCTGCTATTGCACTGCTGGTTAGACCTAAACTGCATTTCGATTGCATTGTACTTGTACATGTGTAATGACAATAAAGTTAAATCTAATCTAAAATCTCCTTTTTGTGGTGTGATGATGATTTTCTAGCTTAAAGGACAACCGTTGTGTCCTAATTGTGTACAGCCTTCACTGCACTGCACTTCACTGCACTACACTACACTACACTAAACTGCACTGCACTGCACTACACTGCACTGCACTACACTACACTACACTGCACTACACTACACTACACTACACTACACTACACTACACTACACTACACTACACTAAACAAAACTAAACTAAACTAAACTAAACTAAACTAAACTAAACTAAACTAAACTGCACTACACTACACTAAACTAAACTACACTGTACTACACTACACTACACTACACTACACTACCCTACACTAAACTAAATTACACTGTACTACACTACACTACACTACACTACACTACACTAAACTACACTGTACTACACTACACTACACTACACTACACTACACTAAACTACACTGTACTACACTACACTACACTACACTACACTACACTAAACTACACTGTACTACACTACACTACACTACACTACACTACACTAAACTACACTGTACTACACTACACTACACTACACTACACTAAACTACACTAAACTACACTACACTACACTACACTACACTACACTACACTAAACTACACTGTACTACACTACACTACACTACACTAAACTACACTGTACTACACTACACTACACTACACTACACTAAACTACACTGTACTACACTACACTACACTACACTACACTAAACTACACTGTACTACACTACACTACACTACACTAAACTGCACTGCACTGCACTACACTGCACTGCACTGAACAAAACAAAACAAAACAAAACAAAACAAAACAAAACAAAACAAAACAAAACAAAACAAAACAAAACAAAACAAAACAAAACTGCACTACACTACACTACACTAAACTAAACTACACTGTACTACACTACACTACACTACACTACACTAAACTACACTGTACTACACTACACTACACTACACTACACTAAACTACACTGTACTACACTACACTACACTACACTAAACTGCACTGCACTGCACTACACTGCACTGCACTGAACAAAACAAAACAAAACAAAACAAAACAAAACAAAACAAAACAAAACAAAACAAAACAAAACAAAACAAAACAAAACAAAACAAAACAAAACAAAACAAAACTGCACTACACTACACTACACTAAACTAAACTACACTGTACTACACTACACTACACTACACTACACTAAACTACACTGTACTACACTACACTACACTACACTGCACTACTCTGCTCTGCACTGCACTGCACTACACTAAACTGCACTGCACTGCACTGCACTGCACTACACTAAACTGCACTGCACTGCACTACACTACACTGCACTGCACTGCACTACACTACACTGCACTACACTACACTACACTACACTGCACTGCACTACACTACACAACACTGCACTACACTACACTACACTACACTGCACTACACTTCACAACACTGCACTACACTACACTACACTACACTGCACTGCACTACACTGCACTGCACTGCACTACACTACACTACACTACACTACACTACACTACACTACACTACACTGCACTGCACTACACTGCACTGCACTACACTGCACTACACTACACTACACTACACTGCACTGCACTGCACTACACTACACTACACTAAACTGCACTACACTACACTACACTACACTGCACTGCACTACACTGCACTGCACTACACTGCACTGCACTACACTGCACTACACTACACTACACTACACTAAATAAAGTTAAATAAAATTACAAGTTTAAAGTTTAATTAAATAAAATTTAATTACAGTTTCCAAGTACTGGGTTGCAGCTAGTGTAAAACCGTAAGATCCGCTGTGTAAAACATATGCTGGATAAGCGACCCCTGATTAATAAAGGGACTAAAAAAGACGAAGAAAAATGAATAAAT
Source organism: Danio aesculapii (assembly GCF_903798145.1). NCBI lineage: Eukaryota > Metazoa > Chordata > Actinopteri > Cypriniformes > Danionidae > Danio > Danio aesculapii. The sequence goes on along the minus strand of NC_079451.1, from coordinate 7,206,759 downwards.
GAATGGATAAATTAAATTAAATTATCTAAACATTTTGTTGTATATAAAAAACGTGTTTCAGTATAAAATTACCCCAAACCTTTGAACAATAGTGTAAACTTGTCTACTTGTATTTGTCCACTTACCTGAAGCTCAACCAAGCAAGATAAAGCTCAACAAACAGAACAAACTATGAACTAATTATGCACAATCAAACCATTTGTACAGTTGGAGTCAGAATTATTAGCCCTCCTGAATTATTAGGCCACCTGTTTATTTTTTCCCCAATTTCTGTTTAACGGAGAGATTTTTTTTCAACACATTTCTAAATATAATAGTTTTAATAACTCATCTCTAATAACTGATTTATTTTATCTTTGCCATGATGACAGTAAACAATATTTGACTAGATATTTTTCAAGACACTTCTATACAGCTTAAAGTGACATTTAAAGGCTTAACTAGGTTAATTAGGTTAACTAGGCAGGTTAGGGTAATTAGGCAAGTTATTGTATAACGATGGTTTGTTCTGTCGACTATCGAAAAAAATAGCTTAAAGGGGCTTATAAATTTGTCCATAAAATGGATTTTAAAAAATTTAAAACTGCTTTTATTCTAGCTGAAATAAACCAAAAATTTCTCCAGAAGAAAAAATATTATCAGACATACTGTGAAAATTTCCTTGCTCTGTTAAACATAATTTAGCAAACATTTAAAAAAGAAAAAAATAATTCAAAGGGGGCTAATAATTCTGACTTGAACTGAATGTGCAATTCAGTACTTTCTTTCTATGACGATCCACACACACTACATCTTGACGCAAGTAACAATACTTTGCATTTCAATACTTTGGTCTTGGAGCCACAGATGGATCTCCAGTTTTGAACTAATTGGTGTGTGGAAGCCGAAGAGCTCGGGTTTCTACCGCACAGAGGGGCGAGCCGAAGCAAAATATGGACTGAGAGCGAAAGTGCAATCCTGGCCCATACAGCAAGAGCGTGTTTATTTTCAATAATAATTCCACAACAGTAACTCCCGCCACCATTTGTGTAAATTAAAACTAAGTGGTTCAGCCTGGGGCAGATCTTGCTACCGGCTACTGTGTGGTGATTCCAGCCACAGCACAAACACACGGAGGGTGATAATTGGTTAAGAAGAAAAGAAGCGCCATAATCTGCAGGGAAGGCCTGTGGGATGCAGCCGATGACAGCTTGTGGAGAGAGAAAGCACCATGGAGAAACTACTAAAGGAACCAGAGTCCTTCACTGCAAGAACTACTTATTAAGAGTTACATACTTATTTCTAGACAAATAAAATTGTATTGATCTTGTTTTAAGAATAAAATACTATGCAAGGTCAGATTGTGTAAGATTATTATGATTGTTTTAAGATTGTTTGCCTTTTTTCTTGGTTAATGACGTATTGTACATGTAAATTTAGCTTAATTACAATTAGAGACATAATTTAAGACCAGCCTTGTATTTTTAAGATTTTATTTTACTGTAATACTTGTTTAAGTTTACCCCAAAAGGCTCAATAATCACAACTATTCTTATTTTAGCTGTAGTAACTTATTTTAAAGTGAGAGTTCACCCCTAAATAAAAATGTTGTCATAATGTAAACACCGTTTACTTGTTTCAGATCTTTATGAGTGTCTTTCTTCTGTTGAATACAAAGTAAGATATTTTGAAGAATGCTGAAAACCAGTAACAATTGAATTCCATATTATTTGTTTTTCCTACTATGGAAGTCAATGATTACAGGTTTTCAGCATTCTTCAAAATATCTTCCTTTGTGTTCAACAAAAGAAACAACTTTGGAACCACTTGGGGTGAGTAAATACTGAGTAAAATTTCATTTTGGGCAAATGATCTGTTTAAGTTTGCCTATTAAGTCCCTTTTTTGAACATTTAAAGGAACATACTGTACATTCATAGAACATTTCTGTTTGGAAAATGGTTGTCTAGCAGCCATAAATCTAAAATAATACACTTTAAGAATTGTGATATTATTTGATCGTTTGATTTGATAATTAGTAATATATGTTATTGTATAAAATATATATGTTATTTTATTGTTATATCCACTGTATATTGGAATGCACTCAAAGAAAATTAAATCCAAAATTTAAATGGAATAAGTTAAAATCATGTTAAAGATATGAAAAGTTAAGAATAAAATAAATAAATAAAAATGTTGTCATGATTTACTCATCCTTTACTTGTTTCAGACCTTTATGAGTGTCTTTCTTCTGTTGAATACAAAATAAGATGTTTTGAAGAATGCTAAAAACCTGTTACCGTCAAGTTCCAAAGTGTTTGTCTCAATGGTTACAGGTTTTCAGCATTCTTCAAAATATCTTCCTTTGTGTTCAACAAAAGAAAGAAACTTTGGAACCACTTGGGGGTGAGTAAATACTGAGTAAAATTTCATTTTGGGTAATTGATCTATTTAAGTTTGCGTATTAAGTCCCTTTCTTGGACATTTACAGGAACATACTGTACATTCATAGAACATTTCTGTTTGGAAAATGTTTGTCTAGCAGCCATAAATCTAAAATAATTCACTATAAGAATTTTGTTAATTTGATAATTAGTAAAATAAATTTAATATATTTTATTTTCAACTTATACAAATATTATGTGTTACTGTATAAAATATATATATGTTATGTTACTGTTATATCCACTGTATATTGGAATGCACTAAAAGAAAATTAAATCCCAAATTTAAATGGAATAAATTTAAATCATGTTAAAGTTATAAAAAGTTAAGAATAAAATAAATAAAAATATTGTCATAATGTAAACACCCTTTACTTGTTTTTTAGATTCAATTTCAATTTATTGTCATCACACATGTACAAGTACAAGGCAACGAAATGCAGGGAAATTTCAGACCTTTATGAGTTTCTTTCTTCTGTTGAATACAAAATAAGATAGTTTGAAGAATGCTGAAAACCAGTAACCATCATGTTTGTTTTTCCTACTATGAAAGTAAATGGTTACAGGTTTTCAGCATTCTTCAAAATATCTTCCTTTGAAAAAGAAAGAAAGAAACTTTGGAACCACTTGGGGGTGAGTAAATACTGATTTCATTTCAAAATTTCATTTTGGGTAAATGTTTGCACATTAAGTACCTTTTTTGAACATTTACAGGAACATACTGTACATTCATAGAACATTTAAGTTTAAAAAGAGGTTGTTTAGCAGCTATAAACTTAAAATAATTCACTTTAAGAATTTTGTTAATTTGACAATTAGTAAAAGAAAAATATTAAGGAAAAATATATTTTTATTTAATTTTATTATATCCACTGAGTATTGGAATGCACTCAAATAAAATAAAAAATCCAAAATTTAAATGCAGTAAATTAAAATCCTGTCAATGATATAAAAAGTTAGGAATAAAAATAAATAAAAATGTTTTTATAATTTACTCATCCTTCTTTCCAAACATTATGAGTTTCTTTCTTCTGTTGAATACAAAATAATTGAATTATGTTTGTTTTTCCTACTATGGAAGTCAATGGTTATAGGTTTTCAGCATTCTTCAATATATCTTCCTTTGTGTTTAACAAAATAAAGAAATTGAGGGCCACTTAGCGGTGAGTAAATACTGAGTGTTTATTTTTTTTAAAAGTTTGCTCATTAAAAATGCTCACTTATACTTGTTCTTTATATTTTGAGAAGCATCAAGTAATAATTTTGCATTGCAACTACTGTCAAGTCTTAATCTGAATAAAAATTGTGGACCATATTTGTACAATAATCTTCTTTTATGTCTAAATGCTTTGGCTCATTTTAAGACAGAATGGAAATTCATGAATTAAGAGAAATTTTTCTGTTCAGTAACTCTAGTTTTTAGACCTTTCATGCAAAATAAGAAAAGCATCCAGTTTAAAATGTAATTAACAAGCCGGTTTTAAGACAGACTAAATACACTGCTTGCAATAAATACTTATTTAAGTAATATTTGCCTTTACTAAACTAAAGCCTAGGTAGGTTTTCTTATTTCAAGAAATCTGACCAAGTATAATTATCTTACAGCACTGGCAGATAAACTGACTTGTTTCTAGTCTATATCTATTTAAATCATTCATTTATTTCTTATATTCAGACTGTATTTATTTATTTTTTTTGCAGTGTAGTGTGAGTGTAACCCGGGGCCACAGGCGAGTATATTCACACCTTGCTGCGGATCGGCTTTAGATCCACTGTAAACCTGTCATCAAACAGAGCTTTCTTTCAAGTCTGCACCCTGTCTAGGATCTGACACGTGCCTCATGTTGTGTGTCGGAGGGAGGCGAGTGAAACTGAAAGGAAAGCTAATCAGTGAGGGATAGAAAGAAAATGAGGAGGAATAAATCTCTGCCTTGAGCACATTATTTCACATGTGTGATTTCCTATGAGCAGTTAGCATGATGCATGTTGAGCAAGCCGCTGGCTAATACATAATATAAGCCTTTGACTTCATTGACAAACTGCATATTCCAGTGAAGGTGGGTTTCAAGTGTTTTTGTACACAGGGTTTATTATTTTGCAAAGCTCCCAATATAGCCTGTCACCAGGTGTGTTATTACCATGCATACAGCAGAGTTGTGTGCCTAGTTTACACAAAATAGATACTCAAAATAGTAAACAACATGTATTGAAAGAAACATCACAAACCATAAGTGACATTTACACTTGCAGGATTACTATTATATTAAAAATGTAAGTTAAGTTATAAATAAAGTTACAATTTAAAATAAAAGCTTTAAAAACAATACTCAATTGTACATTACTTAAAGCAGTTTTTAAAACTACTTTGGTCATTTTTTTTTTCACCTTAAATGCCAAACAAGGCAGGACTGGTGGGACATTTATGAAGTCATTGGCATCAAAACGTGACATTTCAAAGATATGGAAATGCAATCAAGGGCGTAGAATTGGCATGGACGTAGGGGACACGTCCCCACCAATATCCAGCAATTACTGAAATGTCCCTACCAATAATTCAATCGACTTCAAAATAAAAGAATGCTCCGTTAACACTTAGTAACCTACTAGTTCACAAAGGGTTAAAATCAAGTTTGCTATGAGTTAAATATAATGCTATTAAACAAGGCTGTGCAGTTATTGTGCAGTTTTCGATTATGGCCTCCATGATTATGAAAAACAATAATCGATCACCCACATCTCTAAATTTCTCTATATTCATACCTCCCCAAATCCAGATAGCAGTATAAAAATAATGTAAATTGACTTTTGCAACATGGAATGTGATTCATTAATTGTTATTTGTATTATCACATGTAAGTGTTTACTTTATATTATTATTAAGTACTTTTAAAAGCGCAATGCATGTACTCTAGGGATGTACTGTACGTCCCCACCAATGTCAAGAGTGAATCTACTCCCTTGAATGCAATACAAAACAACACAAAACAATACAGACAGAGAGAGAAATATAATCGCACTTTATTTTTTTTTATAGTACTTGCTTATTTTTCTTATTTAAAGGAATTCTTTCTTCTGTTGAACATGAAAGAAGAATGCTGGTGAAAATACAGTGACTTCCATAGTTTTTTTGTTGGCGTTGTTCTTACATTCCTCAGACTATCTTGTTTTGTGTTCAACAGAAGAAAGAAAATAATAGTTTAGATTAACTTAAATGTGAGTAAATGATGAGGAAATGTTCATTTTGGGTGGACTATCCCTTTTTAGAAAATACTGGGTTAAGTAAGGTTTATGGATATTATTTGGTTTTTACCCAGTATATGTATTAACTATGATAAGCACACTCTCAGAAATAAAGGTACACAAGCTGTCACTGGGGTGGTACCTTTTCAAAAGGTACACATTTGTACTTAAAGGGTCCATGTTGGTACCTCAAACATATATATTAGTACCTGAAATTATTTGAATTGTACTATTTAAGTACCAATATGTACCCTTGAGCTATTAATATGGACCTTTTAGGTACAAATTTGTACCTTTTGAAAAGGTACTACGCCAGTGACAACTTGCGTACCCTTATTTCTGAGAGTGTATGCAGTGTGTACATTGTAAATAAAGAGCTACCAACTTACCCTTCAGTGCGAAATATAGTTTTGAAACAGTCTCCAAGGCCTTTATAGCTATTTGGGTCACTCTTCCCTCGTTGTATTTGAAACCTGAAAGATAAAATGGTCAACTCGTCAACCACAAAATTGGATTTGGACAAAAAATATACACACATTTAATAAGAAATTAATATAATTTTTTTATGGATGGCATGTTATTGATTTATAACAAGAGTCTTCGAAATAAATAAGATAACCATAAACAGACATGATCTTTGTAAACCAGAAATCATAATTCATGCGTACTAGCTACACATCACATTTGAGAAAAGAGCCAAATCGCTGTGGAAAATAATGTCCAGATAAAATAACAATGATTAAAAATTCATTAATTCAGGAAAACATCACTTCCGCACACATTATTTTCAGCATTCCTCTGCTTAGATGACTGAGGGATCATAGAGCATGACCACCATATGCTATCAATTATCTGTGTGCAGAAAAAGTGGGACACTGGTTAATCTGCGCAAAGTGTCGACACAAGTCCAGACTCCTGCTTTCACCTTCTGTTCTTTCCGAAGCAGCACAGACTTTCTCGGTCCCTTTAGCACAGCGGAGAACTCAAACATTTACTTAACCCATCCTTACCAATTAGCTTTGCTTCTCCAATAGCCATAGGCCTTGTAGCTGCTAACTTTGTCGCCTACATGCTAGTAACCTCCTAGTAACAGTTCTGAGGTTCTGTGTAAATGTTTTAATATGATACAAACGGTCAAGATGTGTTTTTGTAGCAACAAGCATGCTAGTAACTCCCTAATAAAGAGCAAACTGAACCATGTAAATGTTTAACATGGTACTTGCGCTGAGCGTGAGTTTGGGGAAAAGGATTTACTGCTTTACCGCCGCCCCCCAACACCACCACCATGGTTCATGAAATATAGATATTTTAGCACAAAGAAATGAACAAAAGCAACATTAGGACCTTTGGTACTTTGACACCACATGGTATGAACAGTTTACAGGCCGACATGCTATGACAATTTACAGCGGTTTAGGCTGGGTATCTTTTGGGCACTAGTAACGATAAAAAAATCAACCTTTGCCCTAAAAGTGTAAAAAGATGTACTCAGACCAAACTGAGTAGAAGACACAGAAAGAGAAAGATTCTCCTCATATGGCTTTGACTGCCAGGTCAAGAGGTCAGCAGTAAGTCATCCAGGCGGGTGCCTGATGGGGCCATAAAAGTGCCCTGGTTCCATTGGATGAGGGGGTTTACCGAGGTGAGCAGCCTTTCATATCGGCAACAGATTAACATCTTAGAGGGGTGTCCCCAGCATCCAATTTTGTAGATTCCCAAATAGCTTGTAACTCGTGCCTAAGAACCAGTTAAAAAAGCATCATAAACGAACGTCCAACACCATATTAAAGAGAAAGAAGAAAAGAGGGACCCTGAAACAGCAGGCAGTCAAGTGAGTGGGAATGTAGGGATGGGGCATGCAAAAGGATGGGGCACCGAACCAAAAGATTTAAGACCAGTGAAGCTTGTAAACATTCAAATCGAACATAATTAAAGGCACATGAGAGGAAGGTCAAGGGATGAAGATAGCCTTGTCCTACAGATGCCCAAGTTTCCATTTTTGGGATGGCCCAACCCATGTGAGCCCAGAGGTGGCAGGGCCACGGTTCACGTTCAGCCGCCTGACTCCACTGATGACCTTGGGGTCACCTCATTTCCTCATGCCCCTTGCCTACCCTGCCATAAAAGCCCTGGACCAAACATCATGGCCCGGGGAGTGGAAGATAATAGGGAAGATTTGGCAGTAGAAGATGCCTCGGGACTCTCAGAAAGTGTCATCAGGTTTCCACTGCTGAATGCAAAATGAGCTGTAGATACTGTGTACATTTTTGTCTTCGCATGAATCCTCTACCCAGAAGAATGGAGGTATTTGCAAATTTGAAGACAGAAACTGACAGTTCATAGACTCCAAAAGAAGAGTTGATGGCTGATTCAATCGACATTGCAGTCAAGCTCCTGGTTGTAAAGTCAACAAACAGAGGAACTGTGAAAAGCCCAGGGGCTTTGTTAAAGATCCAGCTCTCAGAACCCCTCTCAAAGCAAACCCAGAAAGAAAAGATATACTTGCAGGTGATGATATCTGTGAGTTCATCAAAAACCTTCAATGACCTCCTGTACTCTTTTTATAGGACCAGAGCGTCATCATGGATAGCCAAGGTGAAGGTGAAGGTAAGGCCAACATGGAGCCTCTGTAGTTGAAATAAGCACCAGGGGTAAATAACCCAACCATCTCCACCTGACCCCAAACTCCCTGTAAAATGCGAACTTTGAGCACTCTGACAGGAAAGAAAATGAGAGAATAAAGAGCAGGAGAACACCTTCTCTTTGTATTTTTATAGATAGGAATGAAGTGTTTTAGGTCCCGGCAGAGCACTAGGGCCTTGTCCCTTTTCAGACCCTGTATGTAATGGGGCAACACTGGGTCCGACAGGGGGGGCTGTGACCTGCTGGAAGACAAGCTTGATAGGTTGAGGCCTAATAATGATGGTGTTAAAAAAAGCCCTTTGGGAAGGGCGGGAGGTTACTGGGTTGATCAAAAGACTTGAGTTGATGGGTTTGCCTTTAAAGGGGCAGGCTAAACTTTTAAAAAGGTCTCTTAAATTTGCCTTGTTAAATAAAGGGGTATTCCCCCAAAGAATAGAGCGTGGAGCGGGAACTGCATTATTTCATTTATGAACATCAATCATAATCAACAAGGTCTCATGAATGGAAAACCATCCAGCAAATGTGCCATTTATAACTTTAGCAGGAATTACTTGTTGTTACTATAGCTGTCACAGGCAAATGTATCAATGGTTGGCATTTAATATTGGCAGTCTATGTTTCAAGTCTGGTACCATGATAACCAAATATTGTGTGGTATGCATAATAAAAAAAACTGCTGGCAAATGATTACATATTCAATTTTATTGTAATTTTTTGCAATATATTTGCCTCAATCGCTACGTCCATTAACCATTTCTCAACTAAATTAAGATGTTTACCAGTGTTTTTTGGGGAGGATATTCATTGATTTCAATTATTCATTAGCCATCTTAATATGTTTTCCATTTGCTGCCTCTGAACCAACACTTTCATCAAGAGCTGAAATGAAAGTAAAATTAGAAAAAGCGAAAGAAGCACGTGAGTGAGGTTTCTTTTACACACAATCAGCGGCGCATAAGAGAATCCAGAAGGCAGCATTAAAAGGAAATCTATTTTTTACAGCCAGACAGTTAATTTTAATGAGCAGGATCATAAAGATGGCAGACGTCCATTGCATTGGTACACTGAGGTTAAACCTCTCTAACCTAAATGCTCCAATATGGCAGATGCCGACATCCAATCAAACTTAGAGCAGCGAGGACCAATCGACTGTCTGTGATCATGATACTCATGAATAGCAAAATTATGTTGTGCAACTACATTAATTGAACTGAACACAAGCAAAATACCATTGATACTTGAACAGCGTTGTGAAAATAGACATAAAACCAATGAAATGCAATGCTTCTGGAAACCACAGGGAAATGTAAAAGCATCTTGATTCACAGCAGACATACATAGCTGCTGTCCTCTGTTCTTCTGGCTTTGCAGGTTAATACCGCTGGGCCTGTGGCTGGAGGTGGCCTATAAAGCTGAGCCTTTGGAGGGAAGGAGATAAAGCCGAAGATGGAAGATGGGGCAAAAGGGAAGTGATAAAGTCATGGCGCTTGTGACACCACATGCTTCTAGGTCTTGGTCTGGGTTAGGACAGCTTGGGTTTCAGTGGCACCACAGGCCAACAGGACCCACTGAGAATAAGGTAATGAAGCAGTCCAGGATGGGGGGATGACAAGGAATGACGTCCTTAAGATGGCCAGTTAGACATCCAACAAAATGCTCTCCTCTCACAGCCACTCTGATTTGTATAGATAGGATAGTATAGTGCCCCAGTTTGCCAAACTCTGGCTGACCTCTTGTGTAAACTTAACTTAGACATCTCCAAGCACAAACAAGTGATGATTATGTATAAGCAAATCAACAAATGTGCTGTACTAACATGCAAGTTTCAGATTCAGCTCAACCCAACTGGACACCTTTCTAATGAGGCTTTTCCATAAAACGCATTCTTGCAACAAAATTGGTTTATAAAAGTTGAGAGTATTTCTGGTCGATACACCTCATAAAGAGATTTTTTTTTACCCCAATGTTAAAATTTGTGGCCCCACTTTTCATTAAATGGTCTTAACTATGTACTTAGATTTAAATGAATTATTTGGTAGAATGCACTTATTGTGTACATACTGTACCTTGTACTTCTATTTTATAAATTATCTTTGTGCAATTATATTTGTAGTATAATTCGTTTCTGTAAGAGCATTTATAATTACACTGTTGACCCATACCTTCACCCTAACCCACCCTTAAACCTATCCATATCACCAAACCTGTTCCTAACATTTCCAGCATCTCACTTTAATATGTGTTGTACAATCAAATATGAAGACAGTAAGTAAATAGTACTTATTGTGTGTTATTGTAAGTACCTACAGTATGACGGTTTAATATAAAGTGGGACCAAATGTGCAATGAATTTATTTAGATGTAGGTGAATTTTTTTGGTATAAAATTAAAGATGTTTAAGCTGAAATGGTGGTCCTTTCATAAAATAAGTCAAGTGAACATTTTAAGAGCTATATATATATATATATATATATATATATATATATATATATATATATATATATATATATATATATATATATATATATATATATATATTAGCCCCTTTGAGCTATACTTTTTTCTGATTGTCTACAGAACAAACCATCGTTATACAATAACTTGCCAAATTACCCTAACCTGCCTAGTTAACCAAATTAACCTAGTTAAGCCTTTAAATGTCACTTTAAGCTGTATAGAAGTGTCTTGAAAAATATCTAGTATTGTTTACTGTCATCATGGCAAAGATAAAATAAATCAGTTATTAGAGATGAGTTATTAAAACTATTATGTTTAGAAATGTGTTGAAAAAATCTTATTTCCGTTAAACAGAAATTGGGGAAAAAATAAACAGGGGAGCTAATAATTCAGAGGGGCTAATAATTCTGACTTTAACTGTATTTATTTTTACATAGAGTAGAGGTGCAGTACGGCTGTAGGCACTGGTGGGAGGTATACAGCACCAGTGTATACAGCACCAGTGACGATATACAACCAATGACGATATACAGCTATATCGCACTGCTACCAGTGTATTGCATTTATACAGTTCGACAGCATAATCGTGTGTATAAAAAAGAAAATCAAACACGGAGAGTCTAAAAATGCTTTTGTATGAGGAACTAATTTCTTGCCATCAGTCTAGAGATTTCCCAGTATTTCTTCATTGCAATCAGTATATCACAATAATTAACTCAGGGTTATACAAAGAGTGGCCAAGCCAAAATGAATACATTCCTAATATGTGAGTCCCATCTCACACTCAATGCACTATAATTACTATGGTATAAATACAGCACTACAACATACAAAACAGAGAGATCGACTTAAGAGTGTAACTCATCATCATTTTTTAAAGATTTAATCAGCTGTAGTTTGAAAAAACATCAGTCTTTTCTCCTCTAAGGGCTTATTATGTGGTCTATGTCGTCATCTTGTGGATGGACAACATTAACTGTCTTTGCTCTGCTCAATGACAGGCAGATGGATGCCAACACTCTGTATCTCAGAAATTGTAAATATTTAAAATAGGCACTATCCTTATAAATAAACTGCATAGGTGCAAACTAAACAACTACATTCTTGCATTCTGTTGTCCAACAGCTGCAATATTTGTCAAACTGTAGTGAGTTTATTGATCTGCTGTCACTCTATGTGGGCAGAGGATTACAGATGGGTTAAGAGGCTGTACGAGTTCTGATATTGCAGAATATTCCACGGCTATCAGCCAATCAGATTCGAGAACTAGACAGAACTGTTGTGTGTATATATATATATATATATATATATAAATTCAGATGCAAAACCCTCTAAAATCCATCAGACCTCTTTTCTTGTAAATGAGCATTTTCTATCAGGCTCCTATAATCAAGTTCAGAAGTTTCATTTTATATGTAATGATAAGGTTATTATATAGTAAATAAAATACCTTTTTTTCAAAAATGTCACTTTAGACAATTTGTTGGTTTTTAACAAGGTAGATTTTCTTTTGCGTCAAAACCAGCTAAATCCACTTCTGTTTTTTTTTTGCAAAAACCTCTAAATCCACCTATTGGCACAAGACAGTTGAAAATCACTAAAGATGCAATTACTAACATAAAACACCTAAAATTAAAAATATATAATTCTGTCAAGTAAGTGGCAGTTCATTCCGCTGTGGTAACCCCTGATCAACCAGGGACAAAGCGGAAGGAAAATGAATGAATGAAATCTGTGAAGTGCATTAATCAATAACATTAAAACTGACATTAATTCAATCTTAACAATCTGTTGTCATTTCTGATATTTGGGATTTAGATTTAATGAAAGTAGATCAATGTAAACATTGTAAACATGGTAAACTATGCTTGGTAGATTCAAATGATGTAGTGTAAAACATTATGAAACATCAATATCTGTGCATTGTCCATTAATATAAAAAAGCTTAGCAGACGTATAGGTATTATGAAGTAATAAAGATAATGTATAGTTTTATACATAATATTTATCTTTTAAATATAGCTTAAATTAGCAAATAAAACACAAGGTAGGACTACTGGGCAAAAGGGGGATGGCTCTCAATTTTAGAAGCTGTCATTCATTAATTCTCATCATACTTAAAGTCTCGATCTCTTGTTTATCCTCATAGCATGGGATAGAAGAACGCATCTTAACTCTGTCTTTTGTGAAATGCCGTTGCTGTTTAATGCATAGTAAATCGGACTCATTCAAAATAGTGTTGCTGCGCAAAAAAAAAAAAAATGCATGCTACACTTTCGACCGTATATTGTTTTCTTTTTCTTATAATGCACTGAGTTTTGGGGTAAGGCACATTTTCATTTGTCATTCACTGACAGTCGGACAGGCTCATCCTGTTCATCAAACTCTGTCTTTTAAAATCTGATACATTGATAACATGATTCGATTCGCGCCTTCTGATTGGCGGCTTTTGCCAACAAACTGTTATTTCTAAATGTGCTGACATTGTGATTTGGATGATTAGAAGCAAATCTATTTGTTGAGGGTGTTCTACGTGCCTAAAGCATTCACTCAATGTCATTATCTCATTTTTGGTGGAAATGGCGTTTAGTGGCTTTTGCATCTGAACTCTTCATACATACACCCCCCCCCACCCCACCCCCCAAAAAAAAAAACTAAACAAAAAAACTACATTTTACTTACCATCAAGTGGTTTCAAATTTTTATTGAACACAAAGGAGGGTATTTTGAAGAATGTTGGAAGCTGATAGTCAGTCGATAGTCAGGAATTCTATAGATGTTGAAGGATACTGAACATTCTTCAAAAAATCTTCTTTTGTGTTAAACAGAGGAAAAAACACGTTTGTAACAAGTGAAGGATGAATAAATTATGACAGAATTATAATTTATTTCGGTGAACTAAGATGCTTTGAGATATATAAAATGATAACCTTATAATTATATCAATTATTACTAATCCACTGCCTCAGAAAATGATAATTTTTTTCTTAAAATTTTGCTTAAAAGTGCAATAGAGTTTTCTTTTATATATTATAATTGAACTGTTAATGTTTATACACTTTTTGCTTAGTCATAGCAAACTATTTAACTAGAGAATAAGCATTGAAACCCATTAGTTGCAATGATAGAGACTGCAGGTTTATTCTTTCAGCTCCTCTAAGCAAACATTGCTGCACTGGAAATATATGATTGGAAGACTCTAAATAATCTCTCTCAGTCCAGCTTAGTTATGGCTGCTTTGAAGTAAGGAAATAGCTGACTGAGACTCCTCAGACAGGAGACTGGCAGCTATTACAAAGACGGTCAGGACAGTGCAGAACATGCTCATCAATACTGAATTCACTGCTTTTTCGGCAACAGAAACCTGAGTCTTTGAATTACAACTCTCCATTTGCGCCTCTCACCCCCTGCCTGCTAGGAACGCGACCGCTGCAAAACAAAACCCTGAAGGAGTGGGTCACAGATGCTGTGAGGCGTCTGACAGACATCGGAGACAAATGAGTTTTCATCAAGCACTTTACTGCTTCTCTAAAACGGGTCATTTCAGCACACTGGGACATTTTTGCTTTATTCAGTAAGTTTGTAACTTAATGCATTTGGGTGTTTGTGACAACTCCTTCCAGCAGACTTGTTTAATACCAGGTCATAATGTGCAATGGCAGTCACATCAGCGGGAAGTCACACCTCTGGTACTTGGTCCATAAGCACAGTAGTTGTTCATTTTCTGAAGGAAATGCAAGTGGAGCTTGGCTTTTGGTCTCTAAGACATGCTAAAAACCTAGAAATCAGATGCAGTTTTGTCCACACTAAGTGGACAAGAGGTAAAATTATAGAAGTAAATGTGGAATGAAGCTTTTTGCATGTTTCAATAGAGTCTTGCAGCTATTGGAGCAAAATATGTTGTCCTGTTGCCTCTTTTTGCATTCATATGTAGTGTGTGCACTGTGGGACATATAAGTGTGTGCACTTATATTAAAATTATTTGAAATCAGACCAAAAAAAAAAAAAAAAACACCACATAGACCTACACACAGCATCCTGCCTTTACAGAAATCAGGAAAGGAGCAAAAAAAACAAAAAAAAAACAGATTAAAACAGTAAGTGTATGGCATAGTCAAGCTTTTAAACTTCACCCAAAAATGAATGCTCTGTCATTATTTATTCAGCCTCATGCCATTGCAAACTTGTGTGACCCTATTTAATCTGTGGACACAAAAATACAAAACACAAAATGCCAAAAACTACTGACAGTTCATTGAACTGATTTTGGTTGAACAGGAGTAAAAAGCAGTTGAGTTGGATGAACTAAATCAGCCGATTCGAAAGTTATCACTCGATTGAATGAGCGTTTTCAGTGGTTATCAGCTGATATACACTATATATGGGGCAGTAGAGGCCTTCTGCACCTACTGGTAGGCTCTAAAGACTGTTATCATTCATCCACATGGTTAATCAGCTATAGATCCCATACTGCTGCGACTAGAAGTTAATGAGAATTATTTATATCATTTATTCTACCCCTTCCCCAACCCTAAACCCAAACGTCACAGTGATGTAAAAACAGATCTGGATCTGGAGTCTTCTCTATTATTATAGCTGATTAACTATGTGGATGGATGATAACAGCCTTTTGAGCCTACTAGTAGGTGCAGAAGGCCCCTGCTGGCCCATATTTATGAGCTGATAACCACTGATAACTCCAAATCAATCGAGTGATAACATTTGAAGTGGGTGATCTAAATTGGCCAGTGTATGAGTGTGTGTGTGAATGAGAGTTTCCCAGAGGGTGTTTCTCAGCATGGTGACCTGTGATGAATCGGGGACTAAGCTAAAGGAAAATGAATGCATAAATGTTTAGAGATAAGAAATACTCATCACAATTTGAGAACTATTTTAGATTCCTCCCTAACATCGTTGTTAATCTAGCACCTGGTTGCAAGTTGCTTAATTTTCTTTCAAAATGGTTAGCCATTCTAAAGTAACTGAAACCCTTGATGATACATGGGCAATTTTTAAAGCAGTCCTCACTTTTGAAATAAACTGTTGGCGTGGAAGCAGTTTTACACCGACACTGTTTACAGTGGAAGTGGGCAGCTGCTGACCTTATAGGGTTGTTGTGGCAGTGACAAGGCAAAGAGATCCACCCTATGTATCTCAACTGTCTGTATGGGGTGAGGCTGTCTTGGCTGACACACCTCTACAACATCATGTGAAGATCTGGGACAGTACATCTGAACTGGACAACTGGGATCGTGGTCCCCATTTTTAGAAGGGTTACTTCTCATGAAGTAAGAACTGGAAACTGGACTCCGGCAGGGCTGCCCTTCGTCACAGATTCTGTTCACTATTTTTTATGGCAAAATTTCTGAGGGCATAGGGGGTCTGGTTCAGGGATCGCAGGATTTCACCTCTGCTATTTGCAGATTATGTTGTCCTGTTGGCTTCATCAGACCTGGACCTTGAACTTGGACAGCTTGCTGCAGAGTGTGATGCGGCGAGATGAAATTCACACCTCTAAGCCCGGGGTCATGGTGGCTGACCGGAAAAAGGTGGCTATCCATCTACTGGTTATAGGAGAGACTTTGCCCCAGGTGTTGAAGTATCAATGTTTTTTTTCATGAGTTAAGGCTGATTTATACTTCTGCGTCAAGAGCAAGCATATGCTATGGCGTGGCCTACGCGTGGACGCATAGCCCTCGCCGTGGCTGTCGGCGTCGCTGATGTACATCTCTCAAAAAAATTTAACTACACATCGCAACAATGCGTAGTGCAAGATCTGTGATTGGTTGGCTTGGTAGCGCTGACGAGTGTGGGCGGGACCGAGAGCGGCGCGAGCCCGATGGAGCGATTGTTTACAAGTGTGGAGTGCCGTGAGGGAGCTCAGAATGGAAAGTTTTGATTTGTGTTTACCTCATGGTTAAAGTTGCTGCACGTCCGCCAGTTCCTGCCTCAAAATGAGCAAGTTTGAACCACTTGTACATTAAGGAAGCGTTCAGAAAAAACAAAACACCAGCGGAGAAACTCAACACAGAGGAACATAAACACGTCACTCCCAACCAGTGTTTCGGAAGTGTAATTGCAGAGCAACAGAAACAGCGCGCAGAAGTATGAATGCACAGCTACACGCATTGCATGTGCTGTGGGTCACGCTGATCACTTGACGCAGAAGTATAAACCAGCCCTTAGGGAGGAATAGAACGTGAGCTTGACAGACAGATTGGTGCAGCATCAGCAGTAATGCAGTTAATGACCAGTCTGTTGTGGCAAAAAAGGAGCTCGGCTTAAAGGCAAAGCTCTTAATTTACCAGCCAATCTACATTCCTACTTTCACCTATAGTCATAAGCATTGGGTCATGACCAAAAGCACAAGGTCTCTGATGCAAGTGGCAGAAACTAACTTCCAGGGGTGGGGCAGGGTGACCCTTTGGTGAAAAGCTCTGTCACACAGGAAGAACTTAGAGTAGAGCCACTGCTCCTCCACATCAAGAGAAGCCAGTTAAGGTGGCTTGGGCATCTGATTTGGATGCCTCCTGGAAGCCTACTTGGGATGGTGTTCTGAGCTTGTCCCACCGGAGGAGGGCCCCGGGGAAGACCCAGAACACGCTGAAGGGACTATGTCTCTCACCTTGCCTCGAAATGCCTTGGAATAGAGAAGGGTGTCTGAGGACAGGGAAGCAATGCCAGGCCCCGGACAAGCAGCAAACAACGGACAGATTTAATGTTGCTGGGCAACTTTGGCCAGTAGAAGTAGAGATGATCAAGATCACAGCAGAGCAATATGAGAGATTAGGGATGTCTTGTGCTTAAGTAACTTAAAGCAAGGGCCCATAAACTTCCTTTCTATTTTTAATCTTCTTTCTTCTTGCTACAATCATTTCCACTGTCATACATAAGGTTGTGTAAATGAAGACAGGAGTTTTTATTTGAGTTTTTCCAGGTGAAATGTGATATGTTAACAGGAATGTGTTCAATATATACACTTTAAACCTACCAAGGACCAGATGTGTTGCAACAGTCCTGGTAATGTAATTTGTATTATTACTAACAGTGGAACATTGGTATTCCCATCATACAGCAATACAATCATATGTCAAGATATCACACTCCTATATTTCAATTGTTCTGTTCCAGGAAAGTGAAAACATCCCATATTTAAGCCCACAAAGGCGAAGACTGAATTTTGCTTTGGTTAAGAGATGTAAACTTTTCACTGATGAAAATGTCTTTCATGCTCAGTGTGAGTAATTCTGGTGCCAAGTTTCATTTATTCTACATAAACACACATTCAATGTAATTTAGCTTCAGTGAACTTGAGAACAGCTCTCCAACACGGTTTGGAAGTTTAGTATGTAATATTTGTAGTACAATATAGGGTCCCACTTTATATTAAGTGTCCTTAACTACTATGTACTTGCATCAAAAAATAAATACAATGTACTTACTGTGTTCATAATGTATTTGAGAACACTTGTGGTGCTCTTGAGTTGGGATAGGGGTAGGGTTATGGACAGGTTTGGTGGTTTGGGTAGGTTTAAGGGTGGGTTAAGGTGTAAGGGATGGTCAACAGTGTATTTACAGAAGTTAATTACAGAAGTTAATTACAGATGTAATTACATATAGGTATTTAATCAAGCATATGTACACAGTAAATACATGTATTTACACAATAAGTACATTGTAACGAATTATTAATTTCTGTGTAAGTACATATTTGTTAAGGACACTTAATATAAAGTGGGACCTAATATATTACTCCAGAGCTTTTGATGTGTTTTCAGGATAGTCTAATTGCTCTTATTATTTACCATTCTCTTCCATTATTATTACAACAAATGACTTAAACCAGATTTCCAGTGATCTGTATTGAGTGCTACAGTCAGTATTGTACTCTGCATAACTTTGTGAAGACATTGGCCAAAATGTCAGTGGTAAGCCACTAATAAAAAAGCATTTTAATTTATTTTCTAAACCACAAATAGTAGTGCCTTGTGTTACTCTGTACTGACTTTAGATTTCCCCTTAATAATAAAAAATGCCACATCCAACGTTAAGAGGACTTCTTTCACTGGAATTGTGAGTTGTTACTTTCCGACTGCTGATGTGACTGGAGTCCAGTTTTTCCAAGCACAGATAGCCCCAATCGGATACCCATGTGCAATTTACCCTGTCAGCCAGGGCAGGGTTGGATTAAGAGATCAGTGGAGCACAGCTGAGCGACGTGCTGCTTTACTGGGCCGGATCGGCTCTTAGTCCTCTGAGCTTTGAATCCTGCTGTTTAAGGACTGGTTGAGGGATTCCATCAAGAGTGCACCAGGGTTCAGTCACCAGTCGGGGGTAGAAGCATGTGGGCTCCTCTCTCAGCTTTATTCGTTCATGGGAATAATACGTCATCTGTCACTGGTCTCATCCCACATTTCCCAGTCCAGCAGCCCCTCACAGGCAAAGCTCACTTTCAAGAGTGGTGGGATCTGTTGAAGGTTGTGTCATCATATCGACTCTCACGAGTAGGTGACTGTAGGGTTTTCTAATCATAAGTCATCCTTGAACACAGATGTGTTTGGATTGATGACAAATAGGTCATGCGCATCACTTAGCACTGACAGTGACAGGCTCAATGTTGGTTGACTAGATTTTTTATTTTTTTGTTTAACAACATGTTACATTTTAATTTCAATGAAATATTAAAGAACCCCTATTATGCATTAAAAAAGGTCATATTTTGGTTTTGGGTGTTTCCAACAACAGGCCGTTATGCATGAAAGGTCAAAAAACACTTTCATTGTCTTATAGTACGCATTTATTTTGACCAAATTATCTTAACGACTATCATATGATTTGTTCAGCGATTCATTCATTCCCAAACCCCTCCTTAGCGCAAAGTTAACCTTTGCTGATTGGTCCGATGACCCAGTATACTGTGACTGGTCGACTGTGTTCAGCGCGAGACGGAGAGAAACAGCCAATAAATAGTCAGTGCACAGAGTATATGTGTGAGCCCAATGCAGGAGTGCATTAAAGCAATGCAGATAAACACCAGCATATTCCTCTATTCTTAACCACAACCCCAAGTAACTATTTTGAAAATTGACCGCACCGCGCATTTGAAGAACAGCTCATGGTCATAGCAACAAACAGCAGGAGATCGTGAGCACAGAACGCATTAAAATCAGTAAAGGAAGAAGCACGCGTCGCATTTTCAGCGTGGTTTTGGATGCAAAACGTGATAAAGCCCATAGATTTAACCTGAGAGACACATTACAAGCACTGATCTATAACAGATACATGGTTACAAGCCAAGCGAAGCGATTACAAATTACAACACACAATTGAATAAATATTATGCAAAGTAAAGAAAATGAGGCAACAATTTTAATCACACTTCACATTGTGTAGGAAGGAGAAACCCTTGCAGGATCTGGAGGAAGAAGAAACTGGTCCATATAAACTGTGTAACAGTTACTGACAAAGTCCCATATAAAGTACTAGTAGTCAATTCCTGACCCTGCCTTTATAACAAAAGGCCAGCGAATCCCACGCTGCAGGGTAGGTTATTGTATCAAAAATAAAAAAAATGACAGGAACAAACACAGCACACGGTTGGCTACACTGTGGTGTTGTTGTGAAAACACATTTTAACCCTTTATTCCCCACAGCCACATGTCTGGTTATCTCTCAGTGATTGTAATCTTCCTGTCATGATCACATGATCCCATGATCCTTTGCACTCTGCTAGAGTCTGAAGGGAAAGTCTTTACTGCATCCGGTAGTTTTACTGCATCCGGTAGTTCATATTTGGTATTGTTTCATGTCGATACGAACAGGCAAAAGATCCGGACAAAGGACCGAATCTTTTGTTTTCATTCACTTAGAGCTGTGTTGCACACTGCATGGAAGGTAAATTTCAAAAACTCACAATAGGGGCTCTTTAAGAGCATACTCACAACTGCTTAGTATAAATACAAATATTACAGACATAAATCAATAGCAAATATATCCTATTTATTGTTTGGTCCCTCAACATTTATATTTATAACAGTTATATTTAAAATAGTTTCCCACAGTATTTCTTATGGAGAAAGTCTTATTTCTTATTTCAGCTTGGATGAAATAAAAAATAAAATATTAAAAAAGAAGAAAAGGAGGTCAATATTATCAGCCCATTGAGAATTTTATTTATCGGGTACAGAACAAGCCCCTGTTGTCCAATGACTCGCCTAATTAACCTAATTAAGCATTTAAGGTGCACTTTTAGCTGAAGCTATATCTTGCAAAATAACTAGTATCGTGTATTAATTAGTAACAAGTATTATGTACTGTCACCATAGAAAAGACAAAAGAAATTGGTTAATTATAAATTAGTTATTAAAACTAATAATAAAAAACGTGGTAATCTTTTCTCCTTTAAAAAGAACTTTCAATTCTGTTTTTAATTATTATGCAGTGTACTAATTAATCAGTATATATAATAAATATATTAATGTATTATAGATTAATGTAGTTCATTATAGTCTTTAATCAATGACAATTTAATTTCCAATACAAACCTTCCTTCCTTGTCAAAAAAAAAACAAAAAAAAAAACAAGAACACAGACTGTAGGAGGAGTTTTTGGCATGTTTGAGGTGGGGTGATGCAACGTAACCGGAGCCCTTCAACAAGAGCATTGCAAGCTCATTCCTGGTCTCTAATGAGTGCGGCAGGGCGGCCGGCATGATGATCAGAGTCAGATGGGGTGCCCCGAGCAGCCGCCCCCTGCCGAATGTGCCGCCTGACACCCTTTGTTACCTCCAAGTGAGCTGAGACCAGCCCATGAACCATGTAACTAGGTGGTTTCCAGGTTAATGAAAAGCTGTAACTCCAGTCTCACTGTCTCCTTAGAAGTCTAACTAACCCCCAAAACCCCTGCGCTCACCCTAGCAAGCCCCCTTTGAAAAAAACACCAACATTCCAACCCAGAAATGAGCACCGTTGAACGCAAATGAATATAAGTGTTACATAGGCCTGTCCTATTGAAGTGACGTTTATTTGTGAAGGAAATCATCTGGATATAAGCCGGCGACTTGTATGACAGTCAGAGGAGAAAGGACCTGTAATTTTACATTCAGCTGGAAGTGCTTGATCCTGAATATAAACATGTATGAAAAATGGAGGTAAGATTTAAAGTAAACATTGATTTAACCTTACAAACAATCATGGCCTTGAAATACATCCTCTTAATGTTCTGCTAATCTGCTTCCAGATGTTTGTTTGTGAGTTTGTGTGATCGACGGCCCCCTCAGTCGTCTAATTCCTGTCTCCGCCTCAACATGGCTCCAGCACCCTCATTTGCACAGGGTAAATATGTATTCCAGAGTATACATTTTTCTCAGGTCCCCCTCACAAAAAAAGCCTTTGATTCTACCACGGCGGCTTGTTGAAGTAAGAGAGAGGGGGGAAAATGTTCACTCTAGTTGGCATCTAATTTGGAGCAGCGGACATTAAAGCGGCAGCCAGTCACTAATAGGAGCCATTCCTGCAGCTCTCATGGAGAGGAGGTGTGCTGGGCATTTGTGCTGCAGCAGCTCTCTGAGACCTATGCTAATAGATTTCAGCTCTACTAACCTTTCATTCCCCCAATTAGCCAGCTTTAGTGTGGCTGAAAACCCAAGAGAAAGAGAGGGAAAGAGAAAGGGGAACATGAAAAATATAACACTCCATTTTTATATTTTCTGTAGGTTACATGTAAGTAGTGTTTGAACACTTGAAGCTTGCTTCCATGGCAAAGTCGTATTTGAACATTTAGAAAATTTGAAAAATTTGATCAAAACAGACAGACAGAGCAAAACATTTTCAGATAGAATGAAAGAATAATAGACAGAACATGGATGGAGCGAGTAGTAGATGGACAGATAGAAGCATTGACAGATAAAGAACAGACAGATAGAATAACTACTGGATGCTTGGATCAATAAACAGAAAAATCGATTGATTGTTGACTGACTGATTGATTGATTGATTAAAGGACAGACAGACAGTTAGAACTGTGAATAGAACAGTAAACAGAATACAAGACAGATGGATGGATGAATGGATGGATGGATGGTTGAAAGAAAGGAAGGAAGGAAGGAAGGAAGGAAGGAAGGAAGGAAGAAGGGAAAGAAGGAACTAAAAGAGAACATGTTTGTTTGTTAGTTGGTTGGTTGGTTGGTTGGTTGGTTTAGGTTGGTTGGTTGGTTGGTTTAGGTCGGTTGGTTGGTTTAGGTTGGTTGGTTGGTTTAGGTCGGTTGGTTGGTTGGTTTAGGTCATTCAGTTGGTTGATTGGTGTGTTGGTTTAGGTTAGTTGGTTGCTTGAAGTCGGTTGATTGGTTGGTTGTTTGGTTGATTGGTTTATGTCAGTTGATTGGTTATTGGTTGGTTGGTTCAGGTTGGTTAATTGGTTGGTTGGTTTAGGTCGGTTGATTGGTTTAGGTCAGTTGGTTGGTTGGTTAGTTTAGGTCGGTTGGTTGGTCGGTTTGTGGACTGATTGGTTGGTGGACTGATTGGTTGGTTTAGGTTAGATGATTGATTGGTTGATTGGTTGGTTGGTTGGTTTACACCAGTTGGTTGATTTAGGTCGGTTGGTTGGTTTAGGTCGGTCAGTTGGTTGGTTGGTGTGTTTGTTTAGGTTGATTGGTTGGTTGGTTTAGGTCAGTCAGTTGGTAGGTTGGTGTGTTGGTTTAGGTTGATTGGTTGGTTCATTGGTTTAAGTCGGTTGATTGGTTGGTTGGTTTAGGTGGGTTGGTTGGTTTAGGTCAGTTGATAGGCTTAGGTTAGTTGGTTGGTTGGCTGGCTGGTTTAGGTTGGTTGAAATATAGGTATACGTATCAACAGAAAAAAAGACAGACAGCTAGTATGATGAATGAAATATATACAGATTGACACGCTGAATGATTGAAATGTTGAAAATGTTAATATTCTGTTAGCAGACAATAATTGATTGAACCTTTGATGGAAGAAATGTTAAAAACTGTAGACAGAAAGGTTAAATGGATGCATAGACAGGCCAAATTAACAATTGTTCAACAGATGGATAGATTACAGATAGATTGACAGATGATAGGATTACATATAGATATAATGTTGGATCGATGAATGGACAGATGAACATATAAATAGATGTGGATATCATATTAATTAGATTATATTAATTAGATATTATATTAAATATTAATAGATTGACAGAGTGCTTAAGACAGATGGGTTTACTGATGAGAATAAATTCTTGAAATAAATGGATAGATTGATGGATAGATAGTTGAATTGCTTGAACTTTGGATAGAGGAAATGGATAGATGGATGGGAGCACTGCTTGAACATTGGATAGAAAAAGTACATGGATAAATGGATGGATGGATGGACGGACAGATTGCTTGAACTTTGGATAGAAGAAATGGATGGATGGATGGATGGATGGATGGATGAATGGATGGAAGAATTGCTTGAAGTTTGGATAAAAGAAATGAATGGATGGATAGATGGATGAATAGATTGCTTGAACTTTGGATAGGAGAAATGTATTAATGGATGGATGGATGGATGGATGGACGGACGGATGGATGGACGGACGGATTGCTTGAACTTTAGATAGAAGAAATGGATGGATTGATGGATGGTTGAATAGACTGATGGACGCAGCATTGGACACAGCATTGGATGAACTAATGGAAAATACAATCTTAGAACAATACAACAATGGATGAAACGATGGGCAGAAAATTTGATGGATGGGTCATTGGAAGGATGGATGGATGAATAGAAAGACATATAGATAGAAATTAGATATTAATAACATAACAAAGGATATAACAATATAACAGACAGACAAACAGACAGACAGACAGACAGATAGACAGATAGATAGATAGATAGATAGATAGATAGATAGATAGATAGATAGATAGATAGATAGATAGATAGATAGATAGATAGATAGATAGATAGATAGATAGATAGATAGATAGATCAGAGCACATATGCAAGCCACACTTACATACGCTATGCAGTTGACTAGTTGCGCTCACTCAAACAGCAAAACCCACAGAAAACAAATAAATAAAACTGGCGCTCTTTAGACAGGGCTTTTATCACTTCTTGAGGAAGAGCATTACAAAGAAAATAGAGAGTGCACTTTTAACCCTGACCCCGTGTGAGGAGAGAGCGGCCTAACTGTGGCCTTACCTGTAATAAACCTCTACCAGCACAACTAGATCCTAAATCACTCTACAGGACTCTAGAGTATCGAATGTCGCTACAAGAGTACACACAGACACACAGCCGCAAACAAACACATGCAAATCCACGCATCGCAACACAAATAAGCCACCTTGACTATCCCGCTTCCTCTTCAAAGTAGAAATACACAACCTAATTATCATCTCAAAAAGTTTATTTACCAGAACACGGTAGCGGAAAATGTGAAACTTCATCGCGTATGTGTGAGGGGTGTTATTCACAGAGTCAGAGGTCTTGGCAGGGCACCCAAAAGCTGTAAAGGTTTAGTACCGACTCACAACCTGTTTACTCCATACTGAGCGACTCCAGTGTGAGGGAACTGATTCATTTGCTTTTTCCCTCTATTTAACATTCCTTCTTTCTTGTTTTTTATTTTCATAAAGATTGTTCTGACAGAATGTGTAACATGCATCTTTACTATATAACACTAAGCCAAGTTGCATATGTAAGCATCACATTTAGTGAATTCAACTGAGAAGAAAAACCGGTTCATTTCTAATTTAAAATTGACTGAAATTCCTACTCATTATCGTAATTTGTTTGGGAATCAGGCTATTGCATATGTAAATTCCCTTATAGGGCACTGATTGGAAAAAAAAACTGTGTCAGAAGAAGACTTTAGAACTTTTATGACTTCATAAAAAACTATGTCAACGAAGTTACCATATATAGTTCTTGGTCCAATAAATGGTTAACCCTATAAAGCCCGACCAGAGTTGTGTTAGGCCACGGTCAAGGCCCGTTCACACTGGAATGCTTTTTGCTCAAGTTTTTTGTTGACGTTTAATGCCTCGTGACTAAATAAAGGGTGCCAATGTGATAGTGTACCCCAAAAGCGCAAAACGGCAGCTGTAGAAGCGTCATTTTTAAAGAAACGCCTCATGCTCGTTTTCTGGTTTTGATGCGCCACGTCAAAACATTCTACACCAATCAGATTGGCACGTTTGTTCACGTTTATGGAGCTGCTGAAGTTACAGTACACACCACTTGGAGGCGCTCAAGCACAAAGCTGTCAATGTGAGAGCACAATGAAGAAGATGCACAGAGGCGTTATGAACGTTGAGCATACCATCCATGCTTTTGCGAATTGCCGGTATCTTTAACAACAAGCATGTCAACTTTCTCTCTTCTTATTAAAGTTGTGTAGTATCACCCTGTGCACCGGGGTCGTTCTGTTTTTCATTAAGCGCCATCTAACGTCAAAGAGTGATTTTGTATTCTCTTCATCTCGACGCCAGTGTAAATCACTTGGGCTTTAATGTGGAAAACCACTGATGATAAACGCAAGCGAAAAGTTTCCCGGTGTGTACGAGCCTTCACACTGCACTTTTTTCCTCATAGACTTTCATTCATATGCATGCAAATGCAACAGACCGGAAACACAAGCTCATGCGAAAATTTCCACAGTTTGCTGGGTTGAAGCTACGGTCACACTAGGCTTTGTGTGTGCGAAATTCTGTCGTACGGCGCTGCGAAAAGGGGCGGGATTAAACAAGATGATTAGATATTTAAAAAAGCGAGCGATCGCTCCATGTTTTAAATTTCTGCCCAGAGAGGTCATGTTTTTATCCTCGATTGGTCTCATGCAGTCAAGTGATGCGATTTCGCAGGTCAGAGTTCACCAAGCTTGAACTTTGCACCGCAGCAACATGCGAAACTTAATGCATGACCTCGTGTTTCCAGTCTGACGCATTCGCGTGCGTATGAATGGAAGTCTATGGGAGGAAAAGCCCAGTGTGACCGCAGCTTTATAATGATCAAGCTTGGTGAACTGTGACCTACGAAATCACATCACTATTGAGACCAATAGAAGATCAAAACATGACCTCTTTGTACAGAAATGTAAAATATAGACCAATCGCCTGCTTTTTTTAACATCTAAATCATCTTGCCGTATGACAGAATTTTGCAAGCACAAACTCTAGTGTGACCATGGCATTACTTCAAACAGTAATTGATTAGATAATTAATATTGTATTTAAATTACTTTTCTAATCACGGTGTCTGAAAAAGAATGGAATTACTCAGTAAAGAAAAAACTGAAAATGACATGAAATCCCAACAAATCTCAACATAAATAACATGAAACTTTCTTAATTTCTTTAAAGTCAAACTGGGTCTTTAGCTTTATTTACAAATGTAATACTTATAGAAACACCATCTATAGTCATTTTTTTTTTTCAATATCAATTGTCAGAAAAGTGTATAAATAAACTTTTATAATATATATATAAAACAAAAAATACAATTACTCCACATGTCTAAATTGATTTTTACACAACTGTTAAATATACTATATTGTAGGGCATGTATATTATAAGTAGCTCTAAATAAATGACCTAAACATTTAAAGTAATCCGTTTCATTAGTTTTCAGTGTACATTACTTTTCAAGTAATTTAATTACAGTAAATGACATATGAAATAAAATTCTGATTTTTATTAAAACTGACCAATTTATTGAAAAATAAAAGAACAATAAAAAAACAGGTCTTTACTGCTCATCTGATGTGTGACTACTTTTACCTTTTACTTATTAGGTACACCGGTTCAACTGCTAATTTATACAAATATCTAATCATCCAATCATGTGAAAGCCACATAATGCATTTGGGGACATAGTCATGGTGTCTGCTAAAGTTCAAGCCAAGCATCAGAATGGGGAGGAAAGGTGATTCAGGTGACTTTAGATGTACAGTAACGTAGCCATTGAAGTTGTGATTATTTCAGAAACTGTTAACATACTGGAATCACACACAACTCTCTAACATTTGCAAAGAAAAATCCAAAAGAGAAGAAAAAGTCCATTGAGTGGCAGTTTTGTGGGTGAAAATGCCTTGTTGATGTCAGAGGTCAGATGAGAATGACCCGACTGGTTCAGATGATTAAAAGGCATCTCTGAATGCACAACAAATCACATTATCAATGATGGGTTTCACACAATCGATTTGTGTTGTTTACTCTAATTTTAAATAAGTAGCTTGAGCAAACAGCAAACTTCATATTTTTAAATGTACACAATATTCGGTTTCAGTTGTAAGTACACTATCTGGCAAAAGTCTTGTCGCCTATCCAAGTTTTAGGAACAACAAATAATAACTTGACTTCTAGTTGATCATTTGGTATCAGAAGTATTTGGTATCTTTGCTAAGACAAAAGTCTCGTCACTTAACAGAAATAATGTACAGTATAGAATATAAAGTCATGGTGCAGTGGAAAAACAATAAAAATTGTGTATAACTCATATGAGCTTGAACGACTGCATTCATACATCTCTGCAGTGACTCAAATAACTTATTAAAGTCAACTGAAATGACAAAGAAAGCAGAGTTCTCCCAGAGTTCATCAATATTCTTTAGATTCTCAATAATGTTCATGTCTGGTGACTGTGCTGGCCAACCATACAACACTTTGACCTTCTTTGCCTTCAGGAACTTTGATGTGGAGGCTGAAGTATGAGAAGAAGCGCTATCCTGCTGAAGGATTTGCCCTCTCCAGTGGTTTGTAATGTGATGGGCATCCCAAATGTCTTGATACCTCAGGCTGTTGATGTTGCCATTTACTCTGCAGAACTCTTGCACGCCCCCATACTGAATGTAACCTCAAACCATGATTTTTCCTTTACCAAACCTGACTGATTTCTAGCACAATCTTGGGTCCATACAGGTTCCAGTAGGTCTTATGCAGTATTTGTGATGATTGGGATGAAGTTCAACAGATGATTCATCTGAAAAATCTGATCTTTTACAACTGAGTTCAATTACAAGACTTTCGTCAGGCAGTGTACAACAACATACTGGAATAAATATCAGCTTTTCAAGATGTTTCAGTTCAAGTTTTTGTTCACACTGACTTTAAGGCAGTTCTGAAAGTAGAAGTGCAACTGTAAATCCCCAATAATATGTCTCTAATTCAATTTTCATTCTTAGTTTTATGCTCAAAAGTCTACTGCACTGATTGTGAGGCAAAGCAAGTACGAGGCAGGCATTTGATGTAGGAGAGCCATTTGGTGCTGTTTTTTTAATAAAACACTGATTCACATGATCTTTTAGAAACACATGTATGAAAATAATAGATTTTTTTAGATAAATTACGTGAAATAATGAGACGAGCAACTTAAGGACATTAAAAAGTATTCCTTAAACATTGTGGGAGAATAAGTAAATGATGCATTTCATTTTCCTAAGAAATATTCCACAACTTCCACACAAAGAACTTCTGTTGAACACAAAACAAGATATTTTGAAGAAAGCTGAGACAAATACTATGAAAGTAAATGGTTATAGGTTTCCAGATTTCTTCTGGATTTACTTGTGTGTTTAATAGAAGAAAGTCAAGCAGGTTGTCAACAGGTAAAGGATGAGTAAATGATGACAGAATTTAATTTTTTGGTGAACTATCCCTTTAAGAAGTGAAATGAATGAAGGAGAATGACATGAATGCTATTTTACCTGGTCTTCACAACATCCAACGGGTGCATCAAACAAATCTCCACAAGACCTACAGAAGACAAAAAGAAGTAATTACGTATCTGTAACACTGCCCCGTTAAAACGGACATAAATCGGTCATTAAAACGGGACATGAGCGCAACCGAACATGTTATTATTCGCTCACAGGCCATTAAGCTGTCATTACCAAATGCAGAGCTTTCTTTCCTTCTCTTTCACTCTCTCTTGTCATATTTCACTGAGCGTTTTAAAGTAACATTTCAGCATAATCCAATTTCAAAGTCTTACTGCACTGTACAGCAAAAGTTTCAACTGCATAATCATCCCAAAACACACACACACACACACACACACACACACACAGCTTTATTTCATACAAACTCCTCAAGATCCTGCCAAGCGCAAAGTCTCCTGAGACTCAAACTTTTGACCTAATTCACAAACATTTGGCCATGTTAAAATGGTGATGAATTATACACCGCCGTCTATATATTTGTAAATACAAATAAAAAGTCACAGATGTTTGTGTGACTCCATTCATCGTCTGTCTGGGTAAATGTGTGTGGTTTGTCCGTGTCAGTATTCAGCAGGCGGAGGTTTCCCCCCCAAAAAATCCCTACGTATGTAAGAGTCCCTTGAACTCACATCCGACAGGAGCTATTTGGCCAGCAGCCACCTTCGTCACTCTGATCTTGTTTTTGCCTCCTTGCCACTCCACTGCAACTGACAAGCATGCGGTAAGGGATCTGGCAACAAAATGGCCTCCATGCAGAGACGTGGGACGCTGCGCTCGCCTGGCCTGCAAGTCATTACCATCATCCATTTTATTCGGTTCCAACGCGCTGATGGACGTAAAATCCCAAAGTATTTTCGAATCCTATTTTATCTGGACCGGCCCACAGAGAAGCTGCCGTAATGGCCTTTCTAATGCCAGGATTCCAGTTCATAAGCGCTCGGGCCATGACAGAAGGGGTGAGGGCTGTTTAACATGCTGAATAATGGGGATTTCACACTGCAAAAGACATCGTTCTTACCACACAGATCAGGTTACTTTTAACAGAGATGGTGAACAACTGTTAAAATCGCATCAGTGTTGAGCTGCAAGTTATGTAAATAGTATAAAGTCTCTGTTGTATGCTAAACAGTTCGTAGAATGCCTCTTATTTTGTTTATGGTAGCAGTTTGAGGGGGTGTTACTGTAGATTAAATGAGTGTAATTCATCGCAATGTGGTTGTAGAGGCACTTTTGCACAATTACGCATCCGCATCACAATTCTCAGTTCTGTTCAGGCATTTATTTGAATGGTTTCCTTCACAGATTCCTCTGTGTGTACACAGCTGCTGAAAAATATGGCCCTATTCTAATTTCTTCCATTAAATGCATTGTCAATAAATAAGACATTGCTTCCTTGGGGACTTTCCAGGAAAGTAATAATCAAGAGAAATTCCAAAGAGGAATTGTGGTCCACTATTGTGACTTTAGGCTAATTCACACCAAGGAGGATATCTATAATGATAAAGATATAGTTAAAAGAAATCATTTTAAAATGTAATGTCAATTTGTCTTGTGTTCTAATTATAGCTTCACAGCTAGATTAATTTAGTCACATACTGTATAATATATATATAAAAATGTCATAACAGTATAATTATGAACTGTCAACTTGATGCCTTTGAACTGCTTAATTAAATTTTTGACAAAAAGGCTATCATTTATATCTACCATGATTCACAGAAGACGCATTCGGTAAAAAAAACTGTTTGTATGCCAAAAAATATATTGTCAATATTTAAAACAAGAATAACTTAATGAGATAGTAAAGGTACAGTATGTAAATTTGACACCCAGTGGTTGAACTAGGCATTGCATTCCTAGATCAAAACAAACGCAAGTGCAGGTTGCCAGATTGAGGACTAACAGGAGGGAGTCTGACGATGGAGCCTAAAGACTGATTTAAACTGTGTTCTACATAAAAGCAACAGCACATGATGGAAGGAATATTTTCTATTAAAAGGAGTTTTTGTTCTAACCAACACCTCAAATTGATATATTAGAAATGGCTTCTATTTCTTGCAGATAAACAACAGAAAACTGACAATGATCACCTCAGGTACACCTCATGTGCTTTATTCAGTGTTAAATGCTAATAATGTGAGTTTGAATGACATTTTACATGACATTTATTACTATACTACTGAAAGCAGCAGCAGATAGGTCACCTCAGATCTTCTATTTTAAAACTGACTCAGTGTAAACACACAGTGATTCAGCATCTTCATTTAATAATGTTAAAGAGGATTAATATGTATTAAATAGATTATAAACCTTTTCATGAGCAAGTGCATATTCTACGCTTCTGAATGGCTGTATTTAAATTTCTGTCGTGTTTTGTTTGAGGCAAACAGCCAATTGCTTATCACTGCTAATCTCCTCACGTAGTGTGTTGTTAGTAAACAGGATTACAATATAACCTGCTCCCTTAATGTTTACGTTTGTAATATTTATATTATTTGTTAATTAATAGCCTCATGTGGAACTCTGAATCTGCGTCTCATTTCGGAGTCTGCTACTGTCCACCAGAGGTCGCATTTCGGTCACAGATCCATGCTTTGAGAGTCTTTCCAAATAATTGAATAAAATAGCGGTTTTCCAACAATGCAACACAGGGTGCTGAAATATAATTGGCTAAACTGGCAATGGACAGGTTAAAAGAACTAAAACAAAGACAGACGTTCTGACACATAATGCACATTTTCAAAACAGAATGTCTGACTTTAGCATTGTTTTTCAGATAAACAAGAATGTTCACTTAGCATGTTTCTTAAATATCTGCAAACATATTATGGTATTTTTATGCTTCAGAAGACTCAAAAACGTACACACACACACACTCTTTGTTTTATTATCAAGCATTATTTAAATGTATTATTTAAAAAAGATTTCATTTCAAAAATACTAATTCATTTTCATTTTAAATCTCTTTATTTTGGCATTTTCCTTGAAACTATACATTTGACTGGTTATACTTGTTAAAATAATTATGATATGTAAATTAGCATGATTAATTATTCTTCTTTATTTATTTATTTTATTAAGTTAACATTATGATAATTTTGAAACTGTATTTCACAAAAGCTACTTTTAATGCATTAATATGTTTAATATGCCTTCCATTTACACATAAGCACCTTTATAAACCAAAATGGATGTCTCATCTTTGACCCATATACAAAGGCTATACAGACAGGTTGGTGCTGTCTGTCTTTTTGCATGTTACCTGTCGGGAAATGTCAGTCTTTTGAACAGAAAATGTGGCATATATTCATAAACAAATCCTACCAGTAGGACTGGTGAAAGCTTGTGGATTATGCATAAGTATGACGAAAATGAGGAGAAAGGAAGCAAATTAGGTATGTCATACAGTCTCCTTGTCGCCCAAGGCGATATAACGCAGTAACGTTTATCATTAATTAATCACGGCTGTCAGGGCATCACAGGGGAAAATAATGTTACGCACTCAGGAGACACATGTTTTCCATTTCAGCACTCTATCCATCCTGAGGAAATAAAAGAGAAGGAGGCCTGTGAGAGTCATCCCAGCAGCGAGACAGCTGGAGGAACAGACCCATCTGTACTTGACGCTGAGGTGAAGTCTATGGTAAAGGATGTCTTTTTAAAATGCCACGCCACTTGATAAACATTTTCATTACAGTGAATTAATTGCAGTAATTTTGTGAAGCAGGAAATGGTCCCAGAATAACATTCCATCATTTACTTCAGATTTCGGGGGATTTAGGGCTTATTGTTCAGAACTGATTTAAGCAAAGTATCATCAATTCAGTTCCTGAATTTCATGGTGACAGATAGATATCAGAGAACAATTTAACATATTGTATCAATGCATTCTGGGTAGAATGTATGCAGCTTAAGTAAGTACAAATAGTTTACTTCCAAGCCTGACTCAACTATGATATGGTTGTTTTTGACCATATTTGACAGGGAATATATGTTTTGAAATATAGGCTAAATTATAATAATACTCGACAAAAAGGGACAAAATTATCAGTTTTATGAGAACAAAGAAAGAGTGCTGTACTGAACTCATATTATTTAGCTATACATAGGTATATCCAAATTTTCATTATATGACAACAAGAATCAAGACGCAATATTGTAATTGAAATTTAAATTTGGATTCTGTCTCTTTATAACAGTTGTTGCATCTCTGTCATTTGAAGTGCATTGGTTATTAATAACATCACAGTATTAATGACCTACTAATTAATCAATCTGAGATTTCAGTGCTGCCGTAAGATGCACCACATGACGGTTCCTTTTTTGGCTCCCTATCATTTTGCTTTATTTCATGTTTGATTCATAAGATCCCTCTTATGTCACACGACATTGTACCCTTTCCCATGTAAAATATGATTGACTACATATAGGTGTGCTTATCATGTTCAAATCCAAATATTGAACAATCAAGAAAACTCAGTAAGCTTCCAAACATAGGTTGAATACTGAAAGTTTGCAATGCTGTTTGAAAATGTTTGTTGAAATGTGGAATCTTTAAAATGGGGTGAAAATAAAAAAAAACTTTACTCTTGTTACTCTATTTACTCAAAAGATGTGTTCATGCCACAAGTGAACCATTTTGGATTTCTCAAAGAACCTTTTAGGGATTTTTAATATGTAAAAAAAAACAAAAACCAACTAACTAACTAACTAACTAACTAACTAACTAAATAAATAAATAAATAAATAAATAAAAATTTCACCAACCTTTTTTTGATGAATGAAAAAATTTTTTTTTAATGGAAATATGAAAAAAAAAATCCACAACATCTATACATTCATTTTTTTTTCAGCTTAGTCCCTTTATTAATCAGGGGTCGCCACAGCGGAATGTACCACCAACTTGTCCAGCATATGTTTTACGTAGCGGATGCCCTTTCAGCTGCAACCCAACACTGGGAAACACCCATACACTTTCACATTCACACACACACATACACCATGGCCAATTTAGTTTATTCAATTCACCTACAGCACATGTCTTTGGACTGTGGGGTGAACTGGAGCACCCGGAGGAAACCCACGCCAATACGGGGAGAACACGCAAACTCCACACAGAAGTGACAACTGACCCAGCCGGGGCTCGAACCAGCGACCTTCTTGCTGTGAGGCAATCAAGCTACCCACTGCGCTACTGTGATGCCCTTCCACTACAACAGTATTGTATATATTTTGCCGACTTATACTGAATTATGCAGGAAGTCTTTTCATAAAGAAGTTGATCTGAAATTTGAAAAGGGGTTTTGAAATGTATTTGTTATTCTATGTATTGATATAACTAACAGGAAGAGAGAGCGGTAAATATTACGTTTTTTTATTCCTCTTTATTTTCATAAATTTTTTTGTTTACAGCTCGGTCACAGCTCTTAAGCTCAGTAAAGTCGCACTTGACCGCTTATGGCAGCCACAATCTAATGACATTGCAGTGTCTGTCAAACAGTTAGCCCTCATAATCCCCTCCATATTGGTTTAAAATTCAGTTTCAAGTGTAGAATAATTGAGTAATTTTGTGGCTTTTGCCAATTAACTTTATGCAATTGTGATGAACTTACAATGGAAATGAATAGAGGAAAATTTTTGGCATTCAATTATTTTCATATTGAAAAAAAGAATAATGAATTGGTGCTTCCCTTCTTACATACTATGCCTTTCCTATGTTAAAAATGCTGCTTTTTAATAAAAAAAATGCATAAATAAATATTGCTAGTTAATGTATCAGCTTTTATTTTTTAACAGAATACGTGACTAGTTCATTTTATATTCTGTGGTAATCAGCACATTGCCAAAAATGCTGTCGACTGAGAATATTCCTTTAAATGCTCAACTTCATCAAACCCCAGGATTGTTTGTTTGATAGGAATGCTGTTTCAGGATCAGCAAGTTTTTTTGATCCAAAAACACAGGCGACATGATTAAAAAAACTAAAACTAAATCAGAGCCACAGTTGAGGTAAATGTGGAGGAAGCTTGAATCCGTGTGAACCCTGGACTGTACAAGAGGGGCTCGTTGAGGATCAAAGGTAGGAAGCAGTGAGTAGTTGAGAAAGCCTGTCACTCATTTGAGTCTAATGAACTCCATGTTTGGCGGAAAAAGAAAAGAACACCCTAGTTAAGCAACAACACTCAAGAGTTATCGTCTAAGAGCTTCCAAAAGAGGGGAAAACACACAAACAAGGTGAGAGGGCCAAAGAATAAACCACAGCCATCGTTGGCATGTTCCATATGGGTGGATTTAAGTGAGCAGGAAAAAGACGAAGAGAGGGGAGGAAGAGATGGTGGGACTGAAAGGGAAAGCAAGACATTCTCTACAGAACACTGGCAAATAATTAAAACCATTTAAGTGGATGCAAGCTGTGCTCTTGAAATAAGTATGCCTCTAAATGTTAGCCACACAATATAAGAATCCGCGATGCTATGTTGCCCACAAAATTACTAGGGAAAATGATGGGAACGGGGCTATTGTCATTGGGCTTATTAAAACAGGTTATTCACTGGAGTCATAGGAGGCATGAGCCACTTATAACACTGGGACCTTGCTCTGGAAATGCTAGTGATGGCACTGGTGAGTAAAAAACGTTGAATTTAGTAGTAACTTTATTTGATTCTTTACTCCTTGCCATTGTTTCCTATATATAATCTGTATAAATATACTCTTAAATTTGCAGTAAAAACATAATGAGACAAAAATGGGAATGTACTGCCAAATGATGACAAGATGACATATTTTGTTGTTGTCAGATTTAGGAAAAGTTACTCGCAATTGTACTTTATACTGAACCAAAAGCTGACAGTTCAGGGAGTATACAGTAGCTGTGACTTACTGTATGAAATACTGTTTCCGGGTCCAAGCCGTTACACATTTGAACTGATGTTTTAGTCATATGTAGGCCCACACGGAATTTATGCACGCAGAATTCCACAGATTTTTAGCCCATCATTAATTCTGTTTATTTACTTGTGTAAATGTGTGTAAATCTATATTTATTCAGTTTTTAAATTAATTACAGTATTATTATTGACTAATATGAAAATGTTCATCTGATTTAGGTATAATGGAGTTTGTACAGTAAGATTTTCTGTTGTTTAATAGATATATTATATGAGAGACCTGCTTTGTTTACCAAATAAAGTGAACCTAATTGGATTTGCATTTTAAACATTAAATACAAGTTATAAAGGTATTACTTTTTATTTCACATATTAAGGTTTTAGTTATGATACTCCTAAAATAATTCGGCAGAAATCTGCAGATTTTTAGCAAAATTCTTCGCAGAAATAGCAAAAAACGTCCGCAGATTCCGTCTGGCCCTAGTCATATGTCACATTAAAGTGAATTTTATATAAAATCATGGTGTACACAACAGTCTCTGGACTTGCAGCATTATAGACACCAATATTTTAACAATTTATAAAATATTAATCACTTTCTGGGTGTCGGATATTAGGCATGGTTACATATATTGTGATCGTGATTTTCAAAAGTATGACATCACTTTGTAAACGTTTAATATTACCATTTGAGTCTCCCCATACTGTTTGATATAGTGATTTGACCCGGAAGCTGATTCACGTGACG
Organism: Danio aesculapii; assembly: GCF_903798145.1. Lineage (NCBI taxonomy): Eukaryota > Metazoa > Chordata > Actinopteri > Cypriniformes > Danionidae > Danio > Danio aesculapii. The sequence continues at coordinate 7,169,646 of NC_079451.1, read as the reverse complement.
TCACGGGATAAAACTATCTAACATCTTTTCTTTTTTTATGACAATTTTTTTTTAACCCACTTCAAATGTTGACTGTAGTTTGATTAAATAACAAATAGTACTAAAAAACAGCTCAGAGACTCATTTTGAATGTTAACACTTGTATCAGTCAAGTCAATCCTTCACTAATTAATTAACTAAAGTGATCGCTGATTCAACATCAAGCTCTCTATTATCTGTTATTTCCACTAATATATAAAAGGTAAAAAAGTACCCAGGTAGCAAAGAATTCTGGCCAAGATTTGGCATAAAGCTGGCACAGCAGGCATTCAACCAGGACTGGCATACAGCACGTGGGCCAAAGTTTGGCAAAGGTGGCGCCGTCTTTAAGGCAAGGCATGGGCCAGATGTCAAATGTAGTATTTGGTCCAGACGTTAAAAATGGATATGTGAACCACGAAAGTTTGGCCAATCTTAACCCACATTTAAAATATATTTAAATTATTTTTTTTAATAAAACAATATTTTGATACAAAGTCATTTTCATCTTCGTGTTTGCATCTTCTAATGCCTTCATTGTTTCCTGTTTGTTGGAAAAAATAACTAAATTTAACCTATATCACATAAATTTTATTAACCAAATTATTATTTTACAAATTATAATATTATTAACCAATAATACCATTATTAACACGCCTAAAGCGTAATGCTTCATGGGTTTATCAATTTCATTGCAGTCCTTACTCACATTTTTGCTATATTTTTGATGAGAATTTTGTAAAAAATCTGCGGATTTATGTGAAATGGTTTTGGAAGTATCATAACTAAAATCTTAATAGATGAAATCAAAAATAAAAGCTTTTTATTTAACTTTTTTAACATTTATTTAATGTTTACAATGCAAATCCATCTAGATCCACTTATTTGGTAAACAAAGCAAATCTCTCCTGTAATATATCTACTAAAAGACAGAAATATTACTTTACAAACTGCACTGTAAATAAATCAAATGAACTCTTTCATATTAGTCAATAATATGACTGAAATTAAATTAAAAACTGAATAAATATAAACTTACATATTTTTACAAGTAAATAAACAGAACCAACGATGGGATAAAAATCTGGAGAAATCTGCGCATTTCTGCGTGCACCGATTCTGCGTGGGCCTACTCATGACACACCAAATCTGGCTTCCAGACAATGGCTAAACATGGGCCATATCTGGCCCAGTTCAGACCAAGTTATGGGTTATTAACTGGGCCCGAGACTAGGTCTAGATATGGTCCATGTTTGGTCCATATATGGAAGTCAGACTTAGTCCAGTCATTTACCGTAATTCATTGTGGCATGTGGGCCAAGCAAAAGTTGATTGAGTGGGCCAGAGCTGGGCCAAAGACATTTTGCTATAAAATATACAAATAGTATTAAAATAACACTGGTGTATTGATCAGTCCTATTGGACAAATCAAGTTGTCCAATTAAGATTTTTTTTCTGTTCCTACTTCACTGCAAGGTTCAGTAATCTTGTTTACCAATCAAAATATTTTACTAGGGTAAAGAAGGAAAAAGAAAGCTTGGTCATTTGAACTTGGCCACTATTTGCATGTTTTCCTTGACAGCCGAGTGCAAATGAACAAACTCTTATGATGAGCGTGTCGAGAATAAATTTGGTATTCAGATACAAGGGATACAATTGACAGCTTATCTAATCTCAAATCAGGCATGACATCACAACCAAGCAATATTTAATGAATTCAATTGGATGGAAAATATGAGGCTTAGTTTTTCACAGTATTTCCTGATCAGGGTGTGTCATATGATTGCATTGGTTCTGTTTATCGCTTTTAGCATCTTCCAAAAATAGTACATGCAAAAGACAAGCTTGTTTGCAACCATATAATAAAAGGTAACAGCTGCCGGCAGCATCTTTTAAGTTTAAGTATGCTGTTCCACAACAACAGCTTTTATTTCTTTTTTTATGCCAGCACAGTACTGTTTGATTATGTCGCATAAAGAGTGAGTTCAGCCAAAAACTGCTGTTAGTTTACCCTCAGGCCTTTTAAGATATAGCTGATGATAGATATAGCTATAAGAACAGATTTTTAGAAAACTGAAACTGTGATACTTGGTGATTCATAAAATGAGGGGAAATTACTCCCAGCAATTTGAATGTCCAAAAAAAAAACCTATATAGGCAAAACAGAGGTAATACCTGTGGCTCCTGTGACACGTTGAGGTATTAAATGCAAAATGATCTGTCTGTTCAAGAAACTGAATTCTAAATAGGATCTCCAAATGGACCTTAGCATGTTCATAAACAAAAACAAAATAGCTAAGTTAGCAAGAAAGCTAACATCACTCATCAACTAGCTCATTACTTCTCTATTCAACACTCTATTTGCAATATCTATAGTATATTTTATCACAAACCAAAAGCATTTTTATTCTTTTCATTTTTTCCACAATGAGTGCACAGTATCCAACAGGATGTGTAATGTGACTAGCCACAGCTAACCAGTTATAGCTGTGTGTTGGGCAGTTCTTTCCCTCTACGTCGTATATTTAAAGCCTTTTAACGCATGACAATATGTTGATTTTCCCTCGCATAAATTATGGTTTCTCTGGAATCATTGCTTTTTGTCTTTTGGAAGTAGCATTCAAAAACGCCCTGGTTTAAAAATCAGGAGACAAATATATTAATTTTATTTTGCCTCTTAAAGTGCTGGTAGCCATGGACAGCCAGAGCTAGAAAATTAGTAAGGTCTGGGGGTTAAAAATTCTGCTAAATTTAATGGTTCCAACAAATGTATAGATGTGTTTCATGCAGCAATACAGTAACAACTTTTCAGCATGACATCCACTGTGAATGTTTAGCTAACAACTAAACGTAATGAAATAGTATAGCTTACATCCTGATAAGAGTTTTAATATATGTTGATCTACAGATCATACCGATTTTATTTCTCAGCAATTAACTATCCACACACTTTTTTTGGATTGTTGACTGACCATTTAAGCGCTGACAATGCAGTGTTGCCAGATGTTGCTATGAAAAACAAACAAAAGCAAACCCCTCCCCTCAAAATGTTCCAATATTAAAAAATGTACCAATATTCAAATCTTGTGTTTCGCAAATAGGATATAAAATCGCTAACTCCAGACTTTCTCTTTTCTGAAATTAAAATATTTATACTTTTAATGTTCAGTGTGTTAGTTTTAAGGTTGTCATATTAGCTAGTTTGCTCCAAAACAGTGACAAAATTCATGTTTAGAAGATATAAAACTGATATAAACATCCAAAGCTTGCAGTTTGCCACTTCCGATTTTTTTCTCATAACCTCATACTTCATTTTCTCATCAAATCTTGACCAATCAAATGCTCTTTAGTAGCTGACATGCCCCACCCCTTTCAAGAAGCTTCTCATTTGCTTTTTATTTGATGCTCTTGATATGATGCTCTTGATATTTGATATGATCTCAACCACTCGCACTGGCAGAGCTGTGATGAAGAAAACGAAACGCTACTGATTCAAAGGGAGGAGCTTTTTTAAAGGGGAGGAGCTACTCTATGTCCCACCCTCTCTTAATTCTTCAGTTGAGATTACGTCAAATACGAATAAAAAATGTACATTTCAAAGCACTTCACAGGACCTTTAACACCCAAATTACTTTACTAAGGCTGTCAGTATTAAAATCAATTCCAATGACGATACGCTTATAATGACTAGATCTGGCAACATGGCAGACTTAAGGCTGCAGCAGTCCCGTCTAGAGCTCCTTCACTCATATATGTGGTGAGTCAGGGATGTAAATTTATTCAGCGACGTGTTTTAAATCACTTTTAATTTATAGAACTTCAAATTTTATTGTTGAACATGACAATTTTACAGAGGTCTGGAAATCACCAAATCAAGAAAAAAAAAATAAATAAAAATAAATAAATAAATAAATAAATAAATAAATAAATAAATAAATAAATAAATAAATAAATAAATAAATAAATAAATAAATAAATAAATAAATAAATAAATAAATATATCTTTTATTTTAATCATGGGTGAACTATCCCTTTAGGTGTAGCTGAGAATGGAGAAAGTGGAGAAACAGAAAGTCTCTTTCTGGACTCCTCTTTAATAATGACATTTAGTCAAAGTGCTGGGAGAAACTGACCTGCCATCTGGTTGGTGTTTAAGCTTAGTTCCGCCTTAGTGAGTGACACATCATTGAGTTCCATTATTTGGCGTGTCTTTTGTCTCCGAATCACAATAGCACTGACAGTTTCTGTCAACTGTGGCGTCTACACCCGCAGTTACATGCGAAAGAACAGCCACACACACTGACAAGGAGAGGAGATGTGCCCTCAAGACGCTGTCATAAACTTTACACAACCATTAGTGACATTATCTGTTTGAACAAAACGCATATTTCATGATCAACCCTTAATCACATAAATGATTTAACACCGATGGAAAGTTTGACGTAAGGTTTTCCTAAATAGAGTGCCGCAGTTATAAAACCAAGAAGACTAATTCACCAGTGGTGCCCTCAAGATTTTTCTATGGGCTTTTTAAATGGAGATTTTGCTTTCATGAGTAAAATAAGCTCTGTTGTAAACAAGACTCCACAATAATTGAACCTTTTGTTCCAATGTATTTATTACAATACTTTAGAAAATAAAGATTTATAAACTTGACAATCTCCTATATATAAAAACTCTATTGTTAACAAGTAGGAAATTAGTCATGTTCAAGTCACAATTGCAGCAATATATGAGATATGGGAGGACCAAACATGAAGATATAGTATCTTGAAAATAAGTAACACTTCATAATAACTACACACTATTAACCATTTATTTAGCATCAGCATATTGTGAAGTCATTATTTGTTAAGCATAAACTCAACATTAATATATATTAGTAAGCAGTTTATACTGGAGCTACAAATTCTCTATTCTTGACTTAAAAGCACATTTATAATGTGCTTAATAATTGTACTTTCATACTGATCGATTTTTCATTATTCAGTATAAAGCATGAATAATAGGGATGCTCCGATCATGATTTTTTAGGCTGATACAGAGTACCGATTCCTTGTCAATGTGATCCACCGATACAGAGTACCGATTCTCATGCTTCAAGCTGATGCATAAAGCAAATTTTCCTTTGAAGTATGATACTTAAGTGGTGATCTTGCCTTACCTAATTGAATAAATAAAAAATGTTGCATATATTACCTTAAACTTGTCTCTTATAACCATTTAGTGCGATCGTGTCATTGTCAAAAGCAGCTTTACAGACCAAAATAGATAAAACCGATAACAAAATTGACAATGCGATTTAAAAACGTTGCAAATGATGGAACAATCATTAAATATGTCTCAGTAAAGAAGATGTTTGGAGAAGTTAAAATGCACACCTATAAATATATGAGAGGTCATATGGTTGGAGGAGACACTAGACACAGCAGCTCAAAACACTGGATATGCATTGGCTGCGACAAAGTGACCATCACTCGCGCGAGTTTTAGCTGCTGTGTTGGGAGCCATTGTAAAATCCTAAACAATTGCAAACGGTTTGTGAGATCAGCAAGACTGGCGAGTACCGATCAAGTCATAAAATGTGATTATCGGCCGATACCGATATCTTTACAGATTACCGATCTTTATCGATACCGATAGCCACTTTAAATTAGGTCACAAAACTGCATGAAGTTGAGTTAATAAAGCATTTATTAACATACAAATTAACTATTAGTAATTGCCTGAATAATAAGAATTACAAATGTTTATTTTAATAGTTTATTAATCATTTACTTTCTCATTCTGAATGATCTTAAAAACACCAGTTTTTATTCAATTCAAATGGTTTGTAAATAATGCAATACTTAATTTAGTGATGAAAAATGAATCATTACCAAAGTATGAAAACACAATTATTAGGCACATCACACATGTGCTTGTAAGTCAAGAATACAGCATTTGTAGCTGCAGTTATAAACTGCTTACTAATGTTTATTAATGTGAGTTAATGCTTAACAGATAATGAACTCACTATTTGCTAATGCTTAAAAATAGTTCATAGTGTGTAGTTAAAGTGTTACCGAAAAGTAACTAGAAAACTATTATGTACTGTCACCATGGCAGACAAAAGAAGTAAGAAAGTTGTTAGAAATTTGTTGTTAAAATTAAACAAATTGTTAAAAATGTGTAGAAAAAATCTTCTCTCCATTAAACGTTACTTAGTAAATATTTTTAAAATAATTAAAAATTGCACAGGATGGCTTCTAATTTTATTTAGAGCTTGAAAAATAAGTTTACATGGTATAAAGTTACATAGTTTCAAAATCTGTATATATATATATATATATATATATATATATATATATATATATATATATATATATATATATATATATATATATATATATATATATATATATAAATAAAACAAACAAAATCATAAAATAAATATTGAAAAGAATACATACTTGACGGCGGTGCTTTACAACGAAATTAATTTAAAGACAATTTAAGATTCATTGTTCAGACTTTCTAATGCATAAAAAGCACTGCTGCTAAAAATAGCAAAACTACATAAAAATAATAATAAAAATTTTTTTATCTGTGTTGACAGTTCAATCTTACTCTTGCCTGTCTAGATGTACACCGTGACCCAAGCACCAACATTCTAATACATCAGCACTGTTGTATTACGAGCTGCCTCGAGCACTGATCTTTTGTCGCCTAAAAAGCCAATGTTCCTAAAAAGTTAAGAATAAGATGTCCAGTCCACAGAAGCAATATGTACTCCGGGCAAACTGTTCTTGAGCATGCATTCATAATAGCCTGATATCTTCCCTGATAGAAGACCATACATCACCACTGTTGAGATCGCTATCTAGCAGTTGGTCTTGGCTCAGGCAAGTAGTCGAATCTTGCTCCCACGCAAAAGTGAGAAAGAAAAATAGCACAGTGACAGTAAATGATTGCTCAACATACACAGGTATCATCCATCATCCAAAGACAGTGACTGAGTGAGCAGATTTCCCCTAAAAGCCTCTGAGAAAAGGTTAGCGGGCTAGAAAAAAAGACGGTGTTTATGTTAAGTACAGTGAATTTTGGTTGTAAATAAAGTTGACTACCAGCGCTGTAACTATAATCCGTGTTACTTGACAAATACAGCTGTTGGCATTGACTCATCAGCTATATGGGTTACAGTCACACTTGAGTTACGTCAAACCAGGCAGAAAATGCTCTTGGCTTGTTCTTCGTGGATAAAAACGTCTTGCTATTATTATTTGTGTTATAGCACATTTGCATATTTAAGTAGTTTAGCAAGTGCTAATTGCTCCGTTCTTGTTTACACATCAATTATTTTGAATGACATAATGGAAACGTCAAGTTGTGCAACCATGCGTGAAATAGTAGTGATGGTTTCGACAGACTGCTGTTCGTGACACTCCTCAAAAATTCTTTTAGCAGATAATTCACCAATGTTTCCATGCGGGGCATGAAACTTGTTGACAATGATATTAGGACACCTCTGGAGTCTACCAAAGTGTTTTTGTTTTTTTAGTGTTCTTTATAGGCAGTTGATTGGGATTTGCGTGTCAGGCATTTGCGTTTATTTATGTATTTATTTATTACTATTATTATTATTATTAGGACAATTTGAGCAGTAGCTCATTTATTTAGATTTAAAAGCCTTAACAATTGCAATCAGAATTATTAAGCCCCCTGAATTATTAGCCCCCCCTGTTTATTTTTTCCCCTAATTTCTGTTTAACGGAGAGAACATTTTTTCAACACTTTTTTAAACATAATAGTTTTAATAACTCATTTATGTAAATAATATCTTACTAGATATTTTTTCGAGACTACAATACAGCTTAAAGTGACAATTAAAGGCTTAAGTTAGGCAAGTTATTGTATAACAATGGTTTGTTCTGTAGACTATATATAGAAAAATATATAGCTTAAAGGGGCTAATAATATTGACCTTAAAATGTTTTTTAAAAAATTAAAAACTGATTTTATTCCAGCTGAAATAAAACAAATAAGATTTTCTCCAGAAGAAAAAATATTATCAGACATACTGTGAAAATTTCCTTGCTCTGTTAAACATCATTTAGGAAATATTCAAAAAAGAAAAAAAAATTAAAAGGGGGGCTAATAATTCTGAACTGTTTATATACTGTATATGTTTTATTAAAATTATCATTTTAGATATATATTTATAGATGTGTTGAAAAAATCTTCTCTCCATTCAATAGAGATTGGGGACAAAAATAAACAGGGGGGCTAATAATTCAGTAGGGCTAATAATTCTGACTTCAACTATATGAAGTCATGACATATGACTATATATATATATATATATATAGATAGATAGATATAAACATATATTTCAGATTTAGTATGATGTGGGTTAATGACAAAAATGGATTTTCAAGCATCAATTTTCTGCAAGAAAAATCAATACTGCTTTAAATTGAGTTTTTTTTTTTGTTAAAATTTCCCCATTTATATCACAATGTTCCCAATAAATTATATATTTATTCTACAACTTACTGAAGATAAGATACCCGCTAAATAACCCACTAAAACCTATTGGTTTGAAATGTAGTGGTAAAGTATAAAAATGTAGCATTATTATTTATATATATATATATATATATATATATATATATATATATATATATATATATATATATATATATATATATATATATATATATTATAAATGTTTATATTTTTATATTTATTTATATTTATATTTTTAAATTCATTCATTTTCTTTTCGGCTTAGTCCCTTTGTTAATCTGGGAACTGCCAACTAATCCAGCACATGTTTTACGCAGCGGATGCCCTTCCGGCTGCAACCCATCTCTGGGAAACACCCATACATACTCACTCACACTCATACATTACGGACAATTTACCCTTCCCAATTCACCTGTACCACATGTCTTTGGACTGTGGGGGAAACCGGAGCACCCGGAGGAAACCCACGCGAATGCAGGGAGAACATGCAAACTCCACACAGAAAGGCCAACTGATCCAGCCGAGGCTCAAACCAGCGACCTTCTTGCTGTGAGGTGACAGCACTACCTACTGCACCACTGCGTCGCCCATATTTTTTTATTATAATATTTAAAAAACATGCTTTATAAAAGGTAATATTGTTTGTCTGAAAAAAGCTCAATTCAGTTATTCTCCTATGAAAATGTACATTCCTTGTCGGAATATCCAGCCTGATCTCAAGATGAAACGTAACTATTTTACGTATTGACAGTTTAGTGGCTAATTCGTATGAATTCAATCACATGAAAATGTAAGAGCTGTGGCACCAAACCACGCCCCTAAACCCAACCATCATTAGGGGATGAGCAAATCCTACTAAATTGTCCACATGAGATCGTACAAATTCATATGAATTAGCCACTAAATCAAACAGTTCTGACATGAGATAGTGTTGGAATATTCACCCCAATCTCACAAGGAAACATAACTATTTTATTTATTGTCAGAAAAGTAGCTAATTGCATGATTTCATACGACTTCCTTCGTGATTTTTTTTTCTTCAATTTTTAAAAAAGGCTTGCCCCCAAACCTCCCTCATAAGGGGACGAGTAAATCATACTAAAATGTATGAATGAGATCATACAAATTAATATCAATTAACTACTAAATCAAAAAGTTACGAATTGCAGTGAGATTGCACTGACGTTTCTATCTTTGTCTTGTTCTGTTTAACTCCGCCCACTGCGAGTTTACCCAATTACATTTCAGCACCCCGGGTTGCTTAGTAGAAAACACAGTGTATTTCATTTCAGTCTAAACGGCTGCTTTAATGTATGGGGCATGACCAAAAATGCGACCCTTTCAGAGTTATAAAAATCGACATAACTTCACAAACAATTCAATATTACGAATGCAAACATTAACTTATCAGATTGCAGTGCAAGACTTGATCATCAGGCAGACTCGTACCTGTTGGTGTTGTCAAACTGGCAACATGCTTGTGTGTCAAGTCTAAAAAGTAGGGGCCAAGAGAAAAAAAAATTATTGAATATTTTGAATTTGGACTGTAATTCCTAGTTCAACCACTGGGTGTCAGTCCATACATCACCTTTCTTATGACTTAACATCACTTTTATATAGATAAAGGGTTATGTTTGAACCAACGTTTATAACCCATCTGAACTCTCTTAAAATGGTATTTGAGGGGTTTATTTGCTTGTCAGGCATTATTTTTCACATCATGCAATGCACACAGCAATGAGGTTTAGATGTGTTCCCTCCCCCACCAGTAGCGAATCAAACACACCTTCATCATCATCATCATCATCATCATCATCATCATCATCCTCATCATCATCATCATCGGTGACACCTCCATACTAAACCTTGTGAATACGGCTTCTCAAAACACACAGACACAGGAATGTTAAACATACAGGAGGCACGACCGCACTGCATCATTTGTCATCCTGGTGAACAATGAACATCTGATTAGCCATCAGAAACCTCACACCGGCATCAGATTCCACCGCTGGCTCAGCCAAGGGAAAATACAAGAAGTAGGTGAAGCGTGAGCTATGCTGATAAGAGGTTCACCAGTAGTATCTCTGAGCTGAATTTACATACAAGTAGGTAGACCTTTAGAAAGCCAGACAGGACATGCGTGTTGATTGATTTAGAACTGCAATTGTCATATAAGCATGGAGATGAGCAGGTAAAACTGACAAAAAACTGGCAGCTTTGATTGCCAGATGAATTCTTTAAAAATACAGTAAAATTAAAAATGTGTTTATAGAATAGAGAACAGTTATTTTTACAACTACAAACAACAACATGGAAGATGAATTAAAATAAAAATGTTTTGCTTGAACTTTATTCAACTCTGTGACTTCATTTAACTAATAAGAAATATTAATTAATTTAAAAAACTTAATAGATGGGTAGGGTTAGAATATGGGTTATATTTAGGGTTAGTTGTGTGTGATTATGAATAATTAATTGTAATTACTAAGTAAATAAATGCAGTATAATAGTGTAAAAAGGAGACCTTAAAATAAAGTGTTACCTTTAGTTTTCGATAACAGTTTTCGATAACGAATTTTTCGGTTTCGAATTTCACATGAATTTATGAGAGTTTTACATCTCGCAATTCAGATTTTTCTTCATAGAACAGTGGGTTATTATCTCACAATTTCAAGCTTTAAAATTGCAAATTGACATTCTGACATTTATCCTAACAAATATATAATATTAACAGCAAAAGTGAAAAATATAACATTTTTAAAATATTTTTCCCATATTTGTGGAGTGCCTTGAACTGACTTTTGCTGTTTATTCTGACAATTCCCTTGCCCAAAGAGCACGACACATTATTTAAGCTACCCCTGAGCACTTTTTGTTTGAATTGTAAGATATGAAATTGAAATTAAACTGAAAGATGGGAAGTCAGAAATACAAGAAATTGTGAGACAAAATCGGAAATGAGTAAAACGTATAAAATTAAGAATTTAAAGTGAACACAAGACATAAATTGAGAGTACATCTCACAGTACTAAGTGTTTTCCTCACAATTCAGAACGTGAGATAAAAAGTTGCAATTAGCTTAATATTTTAATCCTGTGATGGAAACAGGCTATCATTCTATCTTGCTGTATTAGAAAAGCCACACTGGTACTAAAACCGTTTTTTTGCCTTTACGATTTACTGTAAATAACCACAGTACAGCCTGTAATAAGCAGACACATGATAAATCAAATATCAAATTAGCTTTTCCATTAGCTGAGGTACAATAATAATTACACGTATTGCACAGTGTCATGCACACAAATACAGAAACTGTAAAAAAATTTAAATAAATAAATCTGATGTAACATAATGAGTTCACCCAAAACAGAAAATTCTGTCATTATTTAATCATTATTCAGTTTCTTTGTTCTGTTGAACACAAAATGAGTTTTGTATTTTTGAAAAATGTATTTGTTTTTCTGGTAAGACTTTATTTTGATGGTCCCTATTGCACATTTTGTTAACTAAAAGTTCCATTGCAACTACATGCCAATTACTTCTCATTTGAGTATTAGTAGACTGTCTGCTTAATATGTTGATACTGCCCCTTCAACAGACATTTAATGCAATGTAACTTAAATTCAACAAAATGTGTTAAAGGAACCATCAAAATAAATTAAAGTGTTTTTACTTCTACGAATGTTAGTGGTTATCAGTTCCTAAAATTCTTCAAAATATCTTTTTTTGTGGTTAACAGAAAAGGAAAGTCATAAAGGTTTGGAACCACTTTGAGTGTGAGTAAATAGTGAGTAAAATGTTCATTTATGGGTGGCTGTACATAAATAAATCTTGTGGCACACAGGGACATCTGGTGATGTCAGTTATATGTTGTAAGTTTATGTTATTTGTTCACTTTACTTAGACTGTGCACTGCAAATATATCCATAAATTAGCAGCTTTCATATTTTGTGCTTCATGTTTTTATTTCAAATTTGTCCTGTTTATTTATGCTTTTGCATTGCATTATGGGACCTTGATCTTTATTCCAACAACATTTAACCTTGAAAAGTTCAAGAAAGTGATTCTAATTAACATTTTTAATAGTTTAAAGTGATATATTTTCTGGGTTGGGGTTGTCTATTAACGAACTAAATTCTTGTAGTAAACTACCAGTATATATTTATTATATTCCAAATTAATTTCTCTATTTATTATTTCTTATTCATTATATTATTTCAAACTAAAATGTCAATAAAAGTCAGTTTGTTCAACTGTAGAGTTAAATTTCCAACATCAAAAGTGGATTTTAACATCCCATAATGCAACTCACAACTGTAAATAAACAGAAAACACTTGTGAATAAAAAAATGGAAACTGTTAATTATGGGATATGTTTTACAATGTAATAAGACTTTTACTGTACAACGTTTGCCATCATTCACATTCACATTTAAAAAAAAAATCACAGACAAGTAATAAAATGTATAGTTTCGGTTCTTTATAATAATTGGCAAAAAGCCGTGGCACAAATCACCTTGCACTGTGCATTTAATTTTAGTTTGCATGCCACGGACTATATGTTCTAGCAGAACCTTATTAATTTACCTACCAAATCAATGTTTCTAATGAAAATTTGTGTCATTTTATTACTAAATAAGTGCATTTTATTGCGTGTGACCATTACTTGAAACTATATTCACAGTGTGGAAAATGTGTGCACTGTATAACTTGATATGAGGCCTAAATAAAACAGCATTTTATACACAACTTTCCATATAAAAAATTCAAGATCTGCAATGTATAAATCTGGTAACTTAGCTAGGAAGTGTTTTAGAAAGAGTCTATTCTATTCCTTCTCCCACACTTTATTATTATTATTTTTTTTTTTTGCTGTTTTGCTGTCTACTACTGCACTGGTTTAAATTAATTTATAGCATAAAAAGTATTTGAGGTATAAAGAATTTCTTTATACAGAAATTATATTATATATTATGGTTAGTAAGATGATTAACTTGACACAAAGGGTTGACACAAAAATATGAACCGCAGTTTTTCTAGTAATACCATGGAACATGAATATGGAAATCATTGTAATGCAGTACATCAAATGTACTATTGTTTTTCCATCTGATACATCACTGTAATCTTTTCTCTAAGGTAACAGAGATAAAAACAGGGTTAATTAATGTGACACTCCTATTGCCTCTACCTATTCACCAAAATAAATAAAAAACGCAATTCATGAAGACAATTACTTAAACATGTTTAAATGACTTTAAAGGTGTAACGTCTGTAAAAAACCTGTTTTTATTTTTGTTTATTTATTTACATTTACATTTTCGGCATGACCGCAAACAATTCCTGAACCATCGTTTTCTGCAGTTGAAAAATACCTGAGATCGAATTTCATTAGAGCACACATTATGACATTTGTAACACACAATGCAAATGCCATCAGGACTACACATAAACAGGAGAGATTCAGCAGAAAGGCTGGATATTAGATGCAAATCTTGTGTTAACTGATGCTAACCAGGATCCTAGAGATATATTTGGAGCTGTTGTCTATTCTCTGCAAAGGTGAATCACTAAGGTCTTTAAAATGTTTTGAAAAATGCCCAAAAGTTAGCTGTACACAACACCGCATTGGTAACATGATTGTGTGGGCTAAAACCAAACAATAGCGTTTTAGCACATTTCGTTACATCGTTCTGAAGTGTTGGGTTAAATGCCTCAAACAAGGTCTGAGGTTAACACAAGCTGAATATATTTTCACATAGTAAACTATCAATATCAATAACAGTAAACTATCAACTAACGATAACTTGATTTTATTAAACGTGATTTTAATAAAGGTATTAATTTTCTTTAAAAATGTAGTTGCTAACATTACGCTAAATGGGTCTGAGAGTTATTGAGAATATTATCACAATGTCATTACACTAAAAAGAAAAGAAAATTCTACTAAATAGTCTGCTTTCATAATTTCGATGTTTATAATAACACTCTTGCAAGCTGTTCTAACCCAAAATTAATTCAAGTAATTTAAAATATCCCCAAAAATATGTGTGGTGTCTCAAGAATCAAAAAAAGTGTTCAAATAATGAACTCAATCATAAACGTTTGTTCACCCCATAGCTTACTTTATGTAATAATTTACATGATAATGTAAAAAAATGCAGCTGCACTCTAGTAAACAATGGACGCATAGATTGGAGTGTCAGTCCATTCTCTGGAAACGTTTTAAGCAAATCAGAGTTCCACTAAGGTCTTACAATTCTGAGTACAAATTCCTTGCTGCTGAGGGCACGCTATTTCTTTCGTTCCTAACTTGTTAGGCTAGCTAGGTCGGATAGCATAAACAAACAAAAGCAAAAACCATCCATACCTCTGTATAGGGTCAAGGGGGTTAAATACTATCACACTGTGCCTTAACTGAAGATAAAGTGACAACAAAACACATGATAAAGCATATCTTTTGTCCTAACTAGATGCAACAATGAGAGGGGACTTTATTGATGAAAGTGTTTGTGTATTTATTTTATACACTATAGAAAATATCTGTCCATTAATAGTTTCGATATTTTGTGATTCACAGCATTGTGAACAGCATTATGGGATGTTGATCTCTGTCAACTTTTGATGTTGAAAATTCAACTTAACTCTAAGTGACTCTTTATTGACATTTAGTAGTTTGAAATAATATAATGTATAAGATAATTTACAATTTTACAACTCCAACCAGGACAATATATCGCATTCATCTTCTAAAAAATTTAAGAAAAGTCACTTTTTCAAACTTTTCAAGGTTAGCAATTGTTGGAAGAAAGATCAAGATCCCATAATGCAATTCAACAGCATAAATTAATGGGGGGAAATAAAAATTAACATCATGAAGCACAAAATATGGAAAACTTCTATATACATTCAGGCCTACAATTATTCATACACCTGGCAAATACTGACTTATCTTACCGACTTATTAAAGTTAGTTTTATTAAACCATCAATGACAGAGACTTCTCCAAAAAGATAAACTGAGGTACAAGAGGCATCATTGTGGAAAATAATGTTTCTCAGCTTTTATTTACATTTGAACAAAAAGTGTCATGTCTAAAATGTTATGTAATGTAAGGGGGTCTCTCCACACCAGCACCAGTGTGCAGCATCTACTTGAATGATGCAACAGCAGCCACAGGACAACAGCTATAGGTGGAGTGGAAAGACAGTGATAAAACCAGTTCTGTGGATAGGGATGATTGGGAGGCCATGATGGGTAAGGACCAATGGAGGGACTTTGGCCAGGACATTATATACCAATGCTCTTTAGTGCTATAAGATTATTTTAATAACCACAGAATGTCAGGACCTCGGTTTAACGTCTCATCCAAAAGACGGTGCTCACTGACAGTACAGTGTCCCCTTCGTTATACTGGGGCATTAGGACTCACACAAACCGCAGGTTAAGTGCCCCCTGCTGGTCTCACTAACACCACTTCCAACAGCAACCTAGTTTTCCCATGTGGTCTCCCATCCAGGTACTCAGCAGGCTCAGCCCTGCTTAGCTTCAGTGAGTAACCGGTCTTGAGTTCCGAGGTGATATGGCTTTTTCTAAAATTATTCACACCCTTTGCAAACTGTCAGAGTCTTTCGAAAATGCAAAGTTCTTTACCAATCTAAATAGTCCAAGCTGCTAAACGCACCTTAAATACCCTGATTCATTGTGAACAGCTGTTTTAATCAACTCAACAGGTTAAAAACAGAAGCTCTTTGCTGTTGGTTTGCGGACAGTCATGGCTAAGACAAAGGAGCTCAGTGAGGACCTGCAAAGGGTTAGAAGACCTGCAATACCAAGTTGTGTAAAAATCCAGGATTTTTGAAGGATTTTGATGTTTATATTTAATGAAGCTCCAGGTCGCATCAGGAAGAAGTTGGACCTTCCAACATTTTACTGGAAATGTGTTTACAAGCAAGGCACTGACATTTTCAGAGAAAAGAAAAAAAAATTAAAAGATGATCGATTATATTGGATGTGTCAGTAATGTTGCATCATGTGTTCACTACTGCTTTCTCTGTCATTAAAGGTTGTTGGATGTGTACACAGAATTTAAGTGTTTTAACCTAAATCACAATGAGCTGAAAGATTCAGGCTGTCAAACTAATGCAGAAGTTTACATCGGCCGACACACATTTGTCCTTACGAACTGTCTACTATTTTTAAATATGCAAAACTGTTAGCCAATCATATGAGAGGGCGTTTACAATCCACAATGTCTATTCAAACAGTGTTCATGTTCCAATCAGGGGTGCCAAAACAGGACAGAAAATATTACATTACATCTAGATTATGATGTATTTTTAATGTAAAATCTTGATAACATATAACAGAACTGTAAAAAATAAAACAATTAATAATTGCTGTGAGGTTTTTTTTACATCAAGAGGCTAGTGGCATCATGGAGAATTTAATAGCTAATTCCTAATAACCAATTTATTTTGTCTTTGACATGATGACAGTACATAACATTTTACTAGTTCATTATTTTCAAGACTGGTATTCACCTTAAAGTGACATTTAAAGGCTTAACCAGGTAATCAAGAAAAAAAAGGGCTAGTAATATTAGCCCATAAAGATTACTTTGCTTTTAATTAAATTATTTTATTCCAGCCAAACAAAGAGAAATCAGATATATAAAATATTTCGAAAAAAAACAATTCACAGAAGGGCTGATAATTTTGCCTTCAATTGTCCTTATCTATGTGAACAATTTTGAGTTTGAATTTATTTTTCGCTGTCAGTAAAAGTGACAACAAATATTTTATCAGATCTTGATAATGAATTAAAAAGAAATACAAATGCTTAAACCGTCAACAAACAAGAGATTTGAACAAGAGAATGAATGTTTGAGACAGTCCATTTTAATTAATTTTAAGTTATAATATACATTCTATACCCAGCTGGGCCAACTGACATTTATCTGTGGAGTTTGCATGTTTTCCCCCTGTTCATGTGGGTTTCCTCCACAGTCCAAAGACATGTGCTATAGGTGAATTGGGTAAGCTAAATTGGCCGTAGTGAATGTGTGAATGTATGGATGTTTCCCAGTACTGGGTTGCAGCTGGAAGGGATCTGCTGTGTAAAATATACTAAGAGACTAAGCTGAAGGAAAATTAAATGAAAACATATTCTATCCCATTATAATGGTTTACTATTCATAATGCTGTTTCTACCTGAAAGCTCTACTACTATAAAAATTAAGAAAGCTGCTTTGTCATGATGTTCATTATTGGGTCTTAATTAAAAACCCTTAATTTAAGCCTTAATTTTTTCAGTTAATCATCAAAACCAAAAAGCAGACATTTAATGTCCGTGATTGAAATGATTTCTGAGACAAATAATCATTAATCATCAATAAATGTTTACTTTCACATAAGACAGAATACCCTCTTGGGACACAGGCAGAGGACATCCTGCATAGACAGCCAGTCTATTATATTAATCCCACTTAAATTCCTGCATGGACTATTTAGCATATCCAGTTCACCTATGCTGAATGCTTCAGGATCGTACTAGAAACCCAGAGCACTTGACAAAAAATTAAAGAGAACATGCAAACTTGACACAGGGGCTTTTTTTGTTGCTATAAGGCAAAAGTGCTACCCACTGAGCCACCACACCTCCACAACCCAGAAACAATTAACCTTAATTCCAAACAAACCATTCGTAACTGAGCGATTTCCTTCTGCAGCAAGAGAGATGCACAGCTAGCATGTTTCAGCAGTCAATTCACAGAACTCCAACACCTGAGCACGTTAACAATGCTAAAACCAACATATGCAAAACCGCTGCCCGCATTTACATTCGCATTTCCACAGAAAACACACGGAAGGAGCTGTTGAACTTAATGCACCGTTTCCTTAAAACTAGCCTAGCCAAGCACAATCTCGATGCAATCTGATAAGGCCGTCACCGTCAAATGGGGGTAGTTGGGTCAGCGGGCTCTGCGTGTTTGTGTGTGCGTTTGAGAGAGAGTCAGTTTCATGCCTCTTTTATGAGTTTCAACATTTCTTTACAGTCTATGGTTTGTCTGTGTTTCTGTTTATTTAAGCCAGTCAGGGCTTTTAATGTTAGTTGGCCGTGCAGTTGGAGACTCGACTCAGAGAGCAAGTGCTCATCTCTCAATGTAATTGTTCTGTACCATTCGGTATATTTAAAGTAGAGAAACTATTTATCTAAGAATAACGTCCATCAGATTTAGAAATTAGCTCACTTCCAGAATAATAATAAAATAAAAATGCTAATAATTTACTTGTTTATCATACAAGATGTCAATTTCGTTCTTTCTTCATGCTTAACGAAATTGTTTGCTGATTTGTTCAAACAAATTTACATACAATAAGCTGAAACAACACAATTCTTGATTTGTTTGGGGACAAATTGATTGTTTTATGTTCAATCCACTTAAATTTGTAAAAACAAATCTTTTTTTATCTTTTTATTGAGATGTAATAAAAAATAAAATCACAATTATATTTACATCTTTGTTTTCAATTTAGAGGAAAAGCAACAATAAATAAAAAGGATTAAAAGGAAAGTAACAGATTATTCTAGATAAAAGATTAGGAAGAAATTGTTGAAAATACATGTCCTCTATAGAAGGCATGCACCAGATCATCAATATGACAAAGGTTTGTTTTAATTCATCTTTGGAAATTGGGGGAATACAGTGCTCCGCATATACTGTATACAGTAAGTACACCCCTCACAAATCTAGCTTTAGAATTAATATTTTTAATAGGAAGCTATACAATATTATATTTGTTCCTTTACATTATTTTAGTCAGTACTGAGGCCAAATCTGAAGCTTATATGACAAAATAACTTATGATAATGGTCCAAAAACTAGTACAGCCAAATTCATATGTTATAGAAAAATATTAAATACAAATTTAAAAAAGAGGAAAAATCAAGAGAAGATTTTTTTTAATTTAGTTGAAATGTAGTTTGTAATTTTATTTTGCAATATTTAGCATTAGTTTAATTGTATTATCTTTCAATTTCTAAACAAGTTTGGCGACTAAAATATTATTTTAATAAATATATCTGTTTAATAAATTGTGTTTAATAAGTTTTAAACCTATATAAACCTTGCCTATCTTCACTGAGAAAAATGGGGCGAGCCAAATCAAAGAATACAAAGGGCCAACTTTAGCCCGCAGGCCCTAGTTTAAGCATAACCTAAAAAGATAGTTCACACAAAAATGTTAATTTACTTACTATTTGCTCTATCTCAATTGATTCCAAACCTTCATAAGTCTTTTTTTATTCTGCTAAACAGAAAATAATATATCTTGAAGCTGAAAACCTGTAAACATTGACTTCTATTGTATGAAAAACAAATACTGTGGAAGCCAACGGTTACAGGTTTTGAGCCTTCTTCAAAATATCTTTATTTGTGTTCAACAGAAGAAAGAGTCAAACAGGTTTTGAACAGTAAGTAAACGATGACAGAATTTTCTGTTTGGGGTGAACTTTCCCTTTAAATGATCCCAGTCGAGGAATAAGAGTCTTCCATAGTAATGCAATGTAATTTTCTTTACTATGAAAAAAAACAAATATATATATACTGTCAATATATATATATATATATATATATATATATATATATATATATATATATATATATATATATATATATATATATATATATATATATATATATATATAATTAATAGAAAATAAAAAAAGTACTTTTTAACCACAAAAGCTTCTCTGGCACTTACTCTGCGATGCAAGCTTTTGTGGCCTAAAAAAAGTATATAAATATAGGTAAAAACCCACACTGGCGACTAAAAGACTAGTCATGCTCTCTCCAGTAATGTTAAAATGCCTGATATTTCTCATGTCAATCACCCAGGAGGATGAGCTGTGTCATTACTGTCACCTAGTGGACGTTCTTGAGAGAGTGTGAGGAAGGAGGGAAGACGGACACACACGATTTGTGACAGTGTGCAAATAAATACACTCCCAGGAGTTGCTATACAAGTTGCAGAACAAGCCTTGTCCATCTTCACACTAGAGAGAGAGAAGGGGAAAGTGTTCTGTGAAGTAACGGAGGCATGGAGACATCCAAATGAGAGTTTGAAGCGTGACAGAAAAGATTAGGATATGCTTCTCTCTGCACTTTTAAGGGGCGTTCACTAAAGTCGCTTAAAAAAGAAGAAAGTGAGTGCACTCGGTGGCCATCTTGATAATGTCCACATGCAGTTATTTTCAATGCGGGTAATTGCGCATTCAAGCAGAGCACTTTGAAACTGTTTGAATAAGGAAAAACCTGTTGGTTGAGCACGTGATATAGCAGTAATATATTTTAAAGAATGTCATTTAATTCTGTTCTTGAGTTCAAATCAAGTCATATGTTGTTGTTGTTGTTTTTAGTGTCAACTTGTAAGTCACTAAATAGAAGATTTATCAAATGCTGGTGAATAAGTATGCACTGAACGTTTCACCATAGTTACTAGAAAGAAGTTTCAACCATTGAATTATTTAACATTACTTTTGAGTAGCACAAGTGGTCATAACAGAAAATTGGATCATAAATTAGATGTACTGATATAAGAAATCTACATTCTTCTTACTAAAACTGCATTGGATGAACATTTATCAATTAATAAACAAAACTCAACAGTTGAGTTTGGTATGTTTAAATATACATACAGTCAGTCTCGAAATTATTCATACCCTTATAAATAAAAACAATACTAATTCAGGGCATTGCACATCACACGCACTGTAAAAAAATGCTGGGTTCCAAAAAATCGATTTGTGTTGGGACAACATGAAGAAATTATTTTAACCTATTAGTTTTTACAAATTTAAGTGAATTGAACATAAAACAATTAAGTTATCCCAAAAAACTCAAGAACTGTATTATAAGTAGTTTGAACAAAGAGCAAACATCATTTTTTGTCAGTAGCCAGAATAGTATCTTAAAATAAAGTATGATCCTAACCTAAAAAGCAATTATTGTAGTAGTGTATTTAGAACGGAGTTCATTATTATGTTAGTAATTACTGAATTGTTAGAAAATGGTAAAATCTTAGAAAAATGAGACCTAAAATATATAAATCCATAATTGTTTGTAAAATGCATCTACATCCCTCATTAGATAAAGTTGGCTAGTCACACTAATTGGCTGGAGCCTACTTTTGGAAACACTTTACAATGAGGTCTATTAGTTAGTTTATGCATTATCTAACATTAACAAAGACTGTATAAACATTTGTTAATTTTAGTTAATGAACTCTAACTATTCATTGTTAGTTCATGTTAGCTCAACTCTTTAAAGTACTTACTTATGCAATATTAAGACAAAAAGCTGTATTTGCTAATTCTGTGAAATACATTTTACTGATACATAATTAAAATCAAAAGTTGCATTTGTTAATTCTGTTAAATAATACTTACAAATATTAAAATACAGCAGTATTGCGAGGTCAATAAATTCTTATAATTGTGATGTAGTTGATAAAACAAAACAAAAAACAAAACAAAAAAAAAAAAATCACTGTAAAGCTCATTTTAAAGTACATTTTCTATTTTAAATGATGGTCCATTTCACTGGTAGTTAAAGCAGAGAGTACTGTAACACTTGGGTAATCAGCGAAGCTTATTTTATTGTGGAAAAAAAAAGATCCCAATACAAATGCACTTTTCATGTTATGATTAGAAATTAATTGATAGTTCATTATAATTTACCAAAGTCAGATGAGGATCAGTCTCTAAATAATGCTGATCACATTAACTCATCACTAATTAGCTAAATATGGACTACCTTAATCCTAAATGTCCAATTTAATTCAATTAAAAATTCAATAATTTATAATAATAAAAAATCTCTGTCTACATATTAGTTAATGATAACTGAAATGTTGATGTAGTATTTCCCATTACACCTCACATATTTAACTATTAATGATGAATTGTATATATACAACAATTTGTTATAGGACTTTTCTATAGAAGAAAAGTTAAAGTTAATATTAAAAGTGCTGTTTATAGTAGCATTACTTTTCAAAACTTGACCTTGTGATGTGGTCTGTAATCTACTTTTCTAACAGGGTTTCTGCAGGGTATTAAAAAGTCTTAAAATGTCTTAAATCTCAAAATCTAAAGTTTAGGCCTTAAAAAGTCTTACATTCACTGAAATATTGTGTTATTGGTCTTAAATCTTTTTTAAACAGGTCTTATTTGCCCTTTGTTCATACATTGCTAGACAATCTGGCCAAAACGCATCACCTACAATCCATCTCAATAAAACGTTATTTTTAAAAAGGTAATTTTTAACTCTATCATAATGGTTTAATTATTTTTCTTACAATACCATTTGTTTTAAAGTCTTTCATGTACTTACTGCTGAGGACACTGACCTGGACAGATTGTTGTGCATTGATTTAGTTTATTATAGTTTTTAAAACTTTAAAACATTTGTTCAAGAAATATCCTATATATATATATATATATATATATATATATATATATATATATATATATATATATATATATATATATATATATAATTGTACTATTAAATGTATTTAATTACAATTTTTTTTGATAAGGCAAATAAAACTCTTTTCCATCTGGGTCATTTGAAAAATTCCTGTTTAGCCCTCTATGAGTCTAAAATTTCATTTATAATGGTCTTAAACATGTCTTTAAAAGTCTTAAATTTAAACTTGGTGAAATCGCAGAAACCCTGTTCGAATTTCCGACCAAAAATAGACAGATACAGTGTCAGAAATGTTTGGAAATTGTACATTCATTGATAGTTATTCATTGCACTATAAAAAATGCTGGGTTCCACACAATCAGTTTCTGTTGGGACAACCTGAAAGAATCAAGTTAACCTATTTGTTTTTAAAGATTTAAGTGAATTGAAAATAAAACAATTAAGTTTTTCCCAAAAAACTCAACATATGTGTTGTTTCTTGTTTTAAATAAGTAGTTTGAACAGACAGCAAACATATTTTTAGGTTTAGGCATTAGGAATGTAAAAAAAAAATCATACTTTATAAGTAAATAAACAGCAAATATTTTAATAATATTGTAATAAGCCAGTAGTTAATAGTAGAAATATGTATTTAAACTAAAGTGTTACCAATACAAGTACAGAACTAAAATTTCTTGCATTATTACAAGCACACTTTCTAATGAAGAACCCTTATTCATATAATATACAATCTCAGCTCCTTTATAAACATATGCTATTATTTATTTATATTTGGAATCTTTATATTTTTAAAGCAGAAAAGTCTGCTTGATAATGTTTTTTGCTGCACTGTAAAAAAAAATATGACAAAAATGTCAAGACAACACTTATTTTTATGTCACTTTAACTTGTTTTAATAGTTTAATCAGGTTTCAACTACTTTTTTTTAAGTTCTGCAAAATTTTACTTGATATATTTAGTCAGTTTGACTCATTTAATTTGAGATGGCTAGAAAAGGTCATTTGATTCAACTAAAAAAATTAAGGCAGCAAGAAGTTCTTTTACAGTGTGGTGAGATTGTTGTTGGTTGTGAAAGTGTGTGATCTGGAGACAGCATGTGACCTCTTCAAACTCACGCACCATGTTTGACCTGGACAGCGGCTGCCGAACGCTTTGTCCACTGCTTCAGAAACGCTCACCTATAGTCCATAAAAGCTGATAATGAACCCAATTATGAGCCGGGAACAGCAATAATAGAGTTTTAGTGGGGCAGTAAATTCTTTAATTACCTGTTAACACCCCTGTGTCTCTTTGGACAAGTGCAGGAACAGGCGCCCGTGGACCAGAGGCACCGTTGGGGAGAAAGAATGTGTGTGCCAGGACTCATCCCTGCCGTCCCATCAACCCTCAGTAAACCAACAGACGAACCCGGCGTCTCTTTTACAGAGGTGCAAATGGGTCGAAAAACAGCCCTCTGCCTGCAAGGTGCAGATCAGAGAACGATGGGAAAGAACAACGGACATTCTTCAGGAGTGATAGGATCTTTCCTTTCCCCAGGTGGTCCTTTTGAGGAAATATTTGAGGGGAAAATAAATATCCATAATGAAAACACATTTGAGCGCTTGCATACTAAATATATCTGACGCAGCTGATGATAGTACAAGCTGGAGCTGCCAAGAGATTATTTCACTCAAATATTACTGAATGTTCATTGGACTCTGAACTGAATGTTCAATGGTTCAGTTGAACTGGACTATATTAGTTTACACAAGCAATTCTTCTGCGATGCTCTGAAGTAAGGTTAATGTCAAAAGTTGTTTTTATTAACTGTAGTAATAAACTGTTAACTTACACGAACATGCATACATTACAAGTTTTTTCCTAGTCCACAGCCTGCGTTTGCATATTTTGTATAAATATATCACAATTCATTAACAATACTTACTTTATAAATATATACAATATTACTTTTCGAAACTAACAAGTAACACATTACTTTTAAAAATAAGTAATATTATTCGTGTTACTTAAAAAAACGTAACGTAAGTTACTTTTTACCTTGCTTAATTGGCTTTAAATAAATATATTGCGGTTTAAAAATCAGGTTGAATCACACACTCAGTGAGATAGCATGCTGCGAGGGAGCAGACAGTCAGCTCGCTCTCATCATCATCAGGTCTCTTTTTCACTGCAGATGAGTGTACTGTTCTAGTAACTGAATAACTCAGAATACAGAATGGAGGAACTACGATGTCAATTTGTATGCAAAAACCCAAAAGCCAATTAGCATTTTAGCAGTTCCAGTTCCCTCGTCTCAAATGGCTCGTTTCCACTGACTGGTACGGTACGGTACGGTACGGTTCGGTTTGGTACGGGTCACCTTTATCAAGCTTGCGTTTCCACTAACAAGGGTACCCTTTTTCAGACAACGTCATTCTCGCTGGAGGAAATGTCTACAATAAAGCTGTACGGGTCACTCACATATCATATGAAAAGCACTTCTCACAACACAGATGCTTTACACACATAAATACTTGTGTAGAAATGTTTATTACTAACTTTTCAATGAACATGAGTTGATTATAACTGCAGATCAATGACAGTGCAAAACAGCCACTGTAACGTCAGTAAATATATTAAATAACTAAATAAATGAACATATATAAACACATACAGCCCCTTACAGTCTCCGATATGTTATCAACTACAGAAGAACACACAGCAGACATTTCGTCGATATTTAGGTTCAAAACAACAATATATAGCCTACAGTCAGTGTCAACTTCTCATCTGTGTCTGTAATCTTCAGCAGCACATGTAGCCTCTGTTAGAGAACAATTCAATTATTCTGAGTTCATATTAGTCCAAAAGGTGATAATAACAATAATAGTTAAACAAGGCAGTTTGTTCGTTTGCTAAAAAAACGTGCTCCTTTTTTTCCGGCTTCTCCTTTTTCTCCTTTGTTTCTTCGCGCTTCACTCTCGCGTTTGTCAGTGTCTGACAGGATCGGGTTTCAAAAGCTCGTCAATAATTAAGCGCACGTTATTATCATCAGCTCAAGAAGTTTGTTATTTCAGATATAATGTTAGACGCGCGGCGAGCGAAAGGAAGAAACTAGCTCGTAAAAAAACTACGCGGCACAGCGTAAATCTGCTCTACTCCATGCCTTTGTGGCTGTTTATCAAGACGACGAGCCCGAATCGACCATGGCTCGTTATTATATGTATTTATAATTCCACTTTAATCTCTCGCTGTGTATTTCAAACATGGCGGGTTTTTTGTTTTCATTCTGGCTTGTTGCGTAAGCGAATGACGTATCTCTGTAAACCAATAGCGTTCAGCTGCGCATCTGGCTCCGCCTTTTGGTACCCTTTCTCGTGTTTGGTACCCTTCCGAAAGGGTGCCGAAAAAGTGGTACGGTACGGTTCGGTTCGGTACGCTTTTTGACAGAGGAAACGGCTATAAAAGCATACCAAACCAAACCGAACTGTACCGTACCACTCAGTGGAAATGGGCCAAAAGTTAATGGGTTTTTTGAATGGGATTTCAATTAAATTGCTTAAATAAGGTTCGTGGCTACCACAAATTCAAGATACTTTCATGTTTTATTCTACAACATAAAACACATCAGTTACATACCACTCTTGATTTTTTAAATCAGGTACACTTCTTTAAAAAGAAGGTTGCTATCAAGTTGCTAAATGAGTATACAGGCGATTTCGGAGACATTATACGTCATCGAGCTGAACTGGTCTGAAATGCAGCTCGCTTGTGTTGGACATTTGGATTTGTCAGTTATTTAAGTATTTTCATAAATAGTGTTTTATAGATTTGAAGTATTTTTCTAAAAAGGGTATATGTCGAACGTCACGTGACCAAACCGGATCCCTGGGTAGAACACTTCCGCTCATCGCCAGTTCATATGCGCCATCGGTTTGTTATTGACAGTAGTGAAGTGCAAGTAGTGTTTTATACTTTATATAATAGGGTATATGCGCAACTTTCGTGTTCCAGTCAACCAGTCAACGTAGTGACATTGTACAGCATTTCAATTCCGCTAGCTTACATACCGTCATAATCCATTTTGTATGATGAAGCATACAATTTAAATCCTTTGTCCAATTTGGTGGCCGGACATTTAGATGATAATGAGCATATCCGGTGGAAATCTGTGATGATTAACTTTGGTAGTTCCTGGAGGCTTCTTGTATAAAACAACGCCATATTAGCCATATTAGAGTGAAAAAGTGTTCTACCCAGGTTGACTGGAACGCGAAAATTGCGCATATACCCTATTATATAACGTATAAAACACAACTTACACCTCACTACTGTCAATAACAAACCGATGGCGCATATGAACTGGCGATGAGCGGAAGTGTTCTACCCAGGGATCCGGTTTGGTCAAGTGACGTTCAACATAAACCCTATTGTGTGTAGATAATGCCTTCACTTGTGAAGACCGTCATGACAGATTCATTTGTTGATCATTTGTTTGTAATAAACGATATTATGAAGATAGCAGTGCAGCCTGCCTCTTTTTCGCTCTCAGTAACACAAATGTGTGATCAAAAATTAAAAATCATTTAAACATTGACACAATGACATCATTTTGTCATTTATCATGGTCAATCGATTTTTTGTCGTTTTTTTTTCTTCATCTGAACACATTTAACTATGAAATAACTGCAATATTTACACACCGCCTTAAAATTTATAGCATATGTGACTATATGGGCTGCTTTTCGCTTTACTTCGTGACAAAAAAAAATATTGAATGTTGTTCGGTCAATTGCAGGCATTTGATAGACTTGTCCCTCACGCTTCATTTTTGTCGACTATTAAGGTAAGCGGGCTGTATGCACGCGAGCGATACACTTATTTAAATGTGTCTTATGATAATACTATGAAGGCACGTTTATACATACAGCTTTAAAACTTTAACAACTGTAAAGCAAAACAAAAATGTATTTCCCACATAAAAAAAAAAAAACTATCCAAAAGGCACGTACGCCTAAACAGATGTGTTTTTGCGTATTTATTTGTTCATAATATATAGCGTGGATTATAATATAATAAACCGAGAGATTACATCTTTGTCATGGACCATATTTATAAATATAACCTTGAAAAGTTGTTTGTAGCAGGGTGGTGCTG